>NW_026780375.1:0-39000 GCF_030144855.1 Hypanus sabinus | reverse complement strand
TGACAAACAACATTGGACCCAGTACAGATCCCTGAGGCACACCACCAGTCACCGGCCTCCAACCTGACAAACAATTACCCACCACTACTCTCTGGCATCTCCCATCCAGCCACTGGTGAATCCATTTTACAACTTCAATATTAATACCTAACGATTGAACCTTCCTAACTAACCTTCCATGCGGAACCTTGTCAAAGGCCTTACTGAATCCGTATAAACAACATCCACTGCTTTACCCTCGTCGGCTTTTCTAGTAACCACATCAAAAAATTCAGTAAGATTTGTCAAACGTGACCTTCCATTTACAAATCCATGTTCACTGTTCCGAATTGGACCCAGTCGATCCAGATAACTTTATATACCATCACTAAGTACACTTTCAATTAATTTACCCACCACTGACGTCAAACTTACAGGCCGATAATTGCAAGGTTTACTCTTAGATCGTTCATTAATCAATGGAACCACATGAGAATTACACCAATCTCTGTTTCTAATGACATTTGAAAAATTTCTCTCAGAGTCCGTGCTATTTCTACACTAACTTCCAACAAGGTCCTAGGGAACATCCTTTCGGGAGCCGTAGATTTATCCACTTTTATATTCTTTAAAAGCTCCAGTACTCCCTCTTCTTTAATCATCATAATTTCCATAACTACCCGACTTGTTTCCCTTACCTTACATAATTCAATATCCTTCTCCTTAGTAAATACCAAAGAAAAGAAATTGTTCAAAATCTCCTCCATTTCTATTGGCTCCATACATAGTTGTCTACTCTGATTCTCCAAGGGACCAACTTTATCCCTCACTGTCCTTTTGCTATTAATATAACTGTAGAAACCCTTTGGATTTATTTTCACCTTACTTGCCAAAGCAACCTCCTATCTTCTTTTAGCTTTTCTAATTTTGGGGATTGATACAGGACTGTGAGGAGAGAGTGGGACAGTGGGATTAGTTTGGGGATTGATAAAGGACTGTGGGGAGAGAGTGGGACAGTGGGATTAGTTTGCTGATTGATACAGGACTGTGGGGAGAGAGTGGGACAGTGGGATTAGTTTGGGGATTGATAAAGGACTGTGGGGAGAGAGTGGGACAGTGGGATTAGTTTGCTGATTGATACAGGACTGTGGGGAGAGAGTGGGACAGTGGGATTAGTTTGGGGATTGATACAGGACTGTGGGGAGAGAGTGGGACAGTGGGATTAGTTTGGGGATTGATACAGGACTGTGGGAGAGAGTGGGACTGGGATTAGTTTGGGGATTGATAAAGGACTGTGGGGAGAGAGTGGGACAGTGGGATTAGTTTGCTGATTGATACAGGACTGTAGGGAGAGAGTGGGATAGTGGGATTGGTTTGGGGATTGATACAGGACTGTGGGAAGAGAGTGGGACAGTGCAATTTGGGGATTGATATAGGACTGGGGGGAGAGAGTGGGACTGTGGGATTGGTGTGGGGATTGATACAGGACTGTGGAGAGAGTGGGACAGTGGGATTAGTTTGCTGATTGATACAGGACTGTGAGGAGAGAGTGGGACAGTGGGATTAGTTTGCTGATTGATACAAGACTGTGGGGAGAGAGTGGGACAGTGGGATTAGTTTAGGGATTGATACAGGACTGTGGGGAGAGAGTGGGACAGTGGGATTAGTTTGGAGATTGATACAGGACTGTGGGGAGAGAGTGGGACAGTGGGATTAGTTTCGGGATTGATACAGGACTGTAGGGAGAGAGTGGGACAGTGGGATTAGTTTGGGGATTGATACAGGACTGGGGAGAGAGTGGGACAGTGGGATTTGGGGATTGATATAGGACTGTGGGGAGAGAGTGGGACAGTGGGATTAGTTTGGGGACTGATACAGGACTGGGGAGAGAATGGGACAGTGGGATTTGGGGATTGATATAGGACTGGGGGGAGAGAGTGGGACAGTGGGATTTGTTTGGAGATTGATACAGGACTGGGGATAGAGTGGGACAGTGCGATTTGGGGATTGATATAGGACTGTGGGGAGAGAGTGGGACAGTGGGATTAGTTTGGGGATTGATACAGGACTGGGGAGAGTGGGACAGTGTGGTTTGGGGATTGATGTAGGACTGGGGGGAGAGAGTGGGACATTGGGATTTGTTTGGGGATTGATACAGGACTGGGGAGAGAGTGGGACAGTGCGATTTGGGGATTGATATAGGACTGTGGGGAGAGAGTGGGACAGTGGGATTAGTTTGGGGATTGATACAGGACTGCGGGGAGAGAGTGGGACAGTGGGATTAGTTTGCTGATTGATACAGGACTGTGAGGAGAGAGTGGGACAGTGCGATTTGGGGATTGATATAGGACTGTGGGGAGAGAGTGGGACAGTGGGATTAGTTTGGGGATTGATACAGGACTGCGGGGAGAGAGTGGGACAGTGGGATTAGTTTGCTGATTGATACAGGACTGTGAGGAGAGAGTGGGACAGTGGGATTAGTTTGCTGATTGATACAGGACTGTGAGGAGAGAGTGGGACAGTGGGTTTGGTTTGGGGATTGATACAGGACTGTGGGAAGAGAGTGGGACAGTGCAATTTGGGGATTGATATAGGACTGGGGGGAGAGAGTGGGACTGTGGGATTGGTTTGGGGATTGATACAGGACTGTTGGGAGACAGTGGGACAGTGGGATTAGTTTGGGGATTGATACAGGACTGTGGGGAGAGAGTGGGACAGTGGGATTAATTTGCTGATTGATACAGGACTGTGAGGATAGAGTGGGACAGTGGGATTGGTTTGTGGATTGATACAGGACTGTGGGGTGAAAGTGGGATTAGTATACGGATTGATACAGGACTGTGGGGAGACAGTGGGACAGTGGGATTAGTGTGGGGATTGATACAAGACTGGGGAAAGAGTGGGACAGTGGGATTAGTTTAGGGATTGATACAGGACTGTGGGGAGAGAGTGGGACAGTAGGATTAGTTTGGGGATCGATACAGGACTGTGGGGAGAGAGTGGGACAGTGGGATTAATTATAACCATTGAACATGTAACGATATAACAATTGCAGCATGGAAACAGGCCATCCTGGCCCTTCTAGTCCCTGCCAAACACTTACTTTCACCTTATCCCACTGACCCACTCTCAGCCCATAACCCTCCATCACTTTCCTGTCCATATACCTATCCAATTTTTTTCAGTGACAACACCGAACCTGCCTCTACCACTTCTACTGGAAGCTCGTTCCACACAGCTACCACTGTCCGAGTAAAAAAATTCCCACTCATGTTACCCTTAATCTTTTGCCCCCCAACTTGCAACTCATGTCCTCTTGTTTGAATCTCCCATACTCTCAGTGGAAAAAGCCTATCCATGTCAGATCTATCTATCATAATTTTAAATACTTTTATTGTCCCCCCTCAACCCTCTACGCTGCAAAGAATAAAGACCTAACTTGTTCAACCTTTCTCTGTAACTCAGGTGCTGAAACCCAGGTAACATTCTAGTAAAACTTCTCTGCACTCTTTCTATTTTGTTGAAATCTTTCCTGTAATTCAGTGACCAGAACTGTACACAATACTCCAAATTCGGCCTTACCAATGCCTTGTACAATTTTAACATTACTTCCCAACTCCTAAACTCAATGCTCTGATTTATAAAGGCCAGCATACCAAAAGCTTTCTTCACCACCCTATCCACATGAGATTCCACCTTCAGGGAACAATGCACCATTATTCCTAGATCATTCTGTTCTACTGCATTCCTCAATGCCCTACCATTATTCATGTATGTCCTATTTTGGTTAGTCCTACCAAAATGTAGCACCTCACACTTATCAGCATTAAACTCCATCTGCCATCTTTCAGCCCACTCTTCTGACTGGCCTAAATCTCTCTGCAAGCTTTGGAAACCTACTTCATTATCCACAACGCCACCTACCTTAGTAGCATCTACATACTTACTAATCCAATTTACCACCCCATCATCCAGATCATTAATGTATATGACAAACAACATTGGACCCAGTACAGATCCCTGAGGCACACCACCAGTCACCGGCCTCCAACCTGACAAACAGTTATCCACCACTACTCTCTGGCATCTCCCATCCAGCCACTGGTGAATCCATTTTACAACTTCAATATTAATACCTAACGATTGAACCTTCCTAACTAACCTTCCATGCGGAACCTTGTCAAAGGCCTTACTGAAGTCCATATAGACAACATCCACTGCTTTACCCTCATCAACTTTTCTAGTAACCACTTCAAAAAATTCAGTAAGATTTGTCAAACGTGACCTTCCATGTACAAATCCATGTTCACTGTTCCTAATTAGACCCAGTCGATCCAGATAATTTTATATACCATCTCTAAGCATACTTTCCATTAATTTACCCACCACTGACGTCAAACTTACAGGCCGATAATTGCAAGGTTTACTCTTAGATCGTTCATTAATCAATGGAACCACATGAGAATTACACCAATCTCTGTTTCTAATGACATTTGAAAAATTTCTCTCAGAGTCCGTGCTATTTCTACACTTACTTCCAACAAAGTCCTAGGGAACATCCTTTCAGGAGGAGGAGATTTATCCACTTTTATATCCTTTAAAAGCTCCAGTACTCCCTCTTCTTTAATCATCATAGTTTCCATAACTACCCGACTTGTTTCCCTTACCTTACACAATTCAATATGCTTCTCCTTAGTAAATACCAAAGAAAAGAAATTGTACAAAATCTCCTCCATCTCTTTTGGCTCCGTACATAGTTCTCTACTCTGATTCACTAGGCGACCAACTTTATCCCTCTCTGTCCTTTTGCTTTTAACATAACTGTAGAAACCCTTTCGATATATTTTCACCTTACTTGCCAAAGCAACCTCCTATCTTCTTTAGCTTTACTAATTTTGGGGATTGATACAGGACTGTGAGGAGAGAGTGGGACAGTGGGATTAGTTTGCTGATTGATACAAGACTGGGGAGAGAGTGGGAGAGTGGGATTAGTTTACGGATTGATACAGTGTGGGGAGAGAGTGGGACAGTGGGATTTGTTTGGGGATTGATACAGGACTGGGGAGAGAGTGGGACAGTGGGATTTGGGGATTGATATAGGACTGGGGGGAGAGAGTGGGACAGTGGGATTAGTTTGGAGATTGATACAGGACTGAGGAGAGAGTGGGACAGCGGGATTAGTTTGGAGATTGATACAGGACTGGGGAGAGAGTGGGACAGCGGGATTTGGGGATTGATATAGGACTGGGGGGAGAGAGTGGGACAGTGGGATTAGTTTGGGGATTGATACAGGACTGGGGAGAGAGTGGGACAGTGGGATTAGTTTGCTGATTGATACAGGACTGTGAGGAGAGAGTGGGACAGTGGGATTAGTTTGCTGATCGATACAGGACTGTGAGGAGAGAATGGGACAGTGGAATTGGTTTGGGGATTGATACAGGACTGGGGGGTGACAGTGGGATTAGTTTACGGATTGATACAGGACTGTGGGAAGAGAGTGGGACAGTGCAATTTGGGGATTGATATAGGACTGGGGGGAGAGAGTGGGACTGTGGGATTGGTTTGGGGATTGATACAGGACTGGGGAGAGAGTGGGACAGTGGGATTGGTTTGGGGATTGATACAGGACTGTGGGAAGAAAGTGGGACAGTGCAATTTGGGGATTGATATAGGACTGGGGGGAGAGAGTGGGACTGTGGGATTGGTTTGGGGATTGATACAGGACTGTTGGGAGAGAGTGGGACAGTGGGATTAGTTTGGGGATTGATACAGGACTGTGGGGAGACCGTGGGACAGTGGGATTAGTGTGGGGATTGATACAGGACTGGGGAGAGAGTGGGACAGTGGGATTAGTTAGGGGATTGATACAGTGTGGGGAGAGTGTGGGACAGTGGGATTAGTTTGGGATTGATACAGGACTGTGGGGAGAGAGTGGGACAGTGGGATTAGTTTGGGGATCGATACAGGACTGAGGGGAGAGAGTGGGACAGTGGGATTAGTTTGGTGATTGATACAGTGTGGGGAGAGAGTGGGACAGTGGGATTAGTTTGGGATTGATACAGGACTGTGGGAAGAGAATGGGACAGTGGGATTAGTTTGGGGATTGATACAGTGTGGGGAGAGAGTGGGACAGTGGGATTGGTTTGGGGATCGATACAGAGCTGCGGGGAGAGAGTGGGACAGTGGGATTAGTTTGGGGATTGATACAGGACGGGAGAGAGTGGGACAGTGCGATTTGGTGATTGATATGGGACTGTGAGGAGAGAGTGGGACAGTGAGATTAGTTTGCTGATTGACACAAGACTGTGGGGAGAGAGTGGGACATTGGGATTGGTTTGGGGATCGATACAGGGTTGCGGGGAGAGAGTGGGACAGTGGGATTAGTTTGGGGATTGATACAGGAATGGGGAGAGAGTGGGACAGTGCGATTTGGGGATTGATATAGGACTGTGAGGAGAGAGTGGGACAGTGAGATTAGTTTGGGGATTGATACAGGATTGGCGAGAGAGTGGGACAGTGTGATTTGGGGATTGATATAGGACGGGGGAGAGAGTGGGAGTGGGATTAGTTTGCTGATTGATACAGGACTGTGGGGAGAGAGTGGGACAGTGGGATTAGTTTGGGGATTGATACAGGACTGTGGGGAGAGAGTGGGACAGCTGGAATAGTTTGGGGATTGATACAGGACTGTGGGGAGAGAGTGGGACAGTGGGATTAGTTTAGGGATTGATACAGGACTGTGTGGAGAGAGTGGGACAGTGGGATTAGTTTGGGGATTGATACAGGACTGTGGGGAGAGAGTGGGACAGTGGGATTAGTTTGGGGATTGATACAGGACTGGGGAGATAGTGGGACAGTGCGATTTGGGGATTGATATAGGACTGGGGGGAGAGTGGGACAGTGCGATTTGGGGATTGATACAGGACTGTGGGGAGAGAGTGGGACAGTAGGATTAGTTGGTGGATCGATACAGGACTGTGGGGTGAGAGTGGGACAGTGGGATTAATTATAACCATTGAACATGTAACGATATAACAATTGCAGCATGGAAACAGGCCATCTTGGCCCTTCTAGTCCCTGCCGAACACTTACTTTCACCTTATCCCACTGACCCACTCTCAGCCCATAACCCTCCATCCCTTTCCTGTCCATATACCTATCCAATTTTTTTCAGTGACAATACCGAACCTGCCTCTACCACTTCTACTGGAAGCTCGTTCCACACAGCTACCACTGTCCGAGTAAAAAAATTCCCACTCGTGTTACCCCTAATCTTTTGCCCCCTAACTCTCAACTCATGTCCTCTTGTTTGAATCTCCCATACTCTCAGTGGAAAAAGCCTATCCATGTCAGATCTATCTATCGCCCTCATAATTTTAAATACTTTTATCGTCCCCCCCTCAACCCTCTACACTGCAAAGAATAAAGACCTAACTTGTTCAACCTTTCTCTGTAACTCAGGTGCTGAAACCCAGGTAACATTCTAGTAATTCTTCTCTGCACTCTCTCTATTTTGTTGAAATCTTTCCTGTATTTCAGTGACCAGAACTGTACACAATACTCCAAATTCGGCCTTACCAATGCCTTGTACAATTTTAACATTACTTCCCTACTCCTATACTCAATGCTCTGATTTATAAAGGCCAGCATACCAAAAGCTTTCTTCACCACCCTATCCACATGAGATTCCACCTTCAGGGATCTATGCACCATTATTCCTAGATCATTCTGTTCTACTGCATTCCTCAATGCCCTACCATTATTCATGTATGTCCTATTTTGGTTAGTCCTACCAAAATGTAGCACCTCACACTTATCAGCATTAAACTCCATCTGCCACCTTTCAGCCCACTCTTCTAACTGGCCTAAATCTCTCTGCAAGCTTTGGAAACCTACTTCATTATCCACAACGCCACCTACCTTAGTATCATCTACATACTTACTAATCCAATTTACCACCCCATCATCCAGATCATTAATGTATATGACAAACAACATTGGACCCAGTACAGATCCCTGAGGCACACCACCAGTCACCGGCCTCCAACCTGACAAACAGTTATCCACCACTACTCTCTGGCATCTCCCATCCAGCCACTGGTGAATCCATTTTACTACTTCAATATTAATACCTAATGATTGAACCTTCCTAACTAACCTTCCATGTGGAACCTTGGCGAAGGCCTTTCTAAAGTCCGTATAGACAACATCCACTGCTTTACCCTTGTCAACTTCCCTAGTAACCTCTTCAAAAAATTCAGTGTTTGTCAAATGTGACCTTCCACACACAAATCCATGTTGACTGTTCCTAATTAGACCCTGTTGATCCAGATAATTTTATGTACCATCCCTAAGTATACTTTCCATTAATTTACCCACCACTGACGTCAAACTTACAGCTCGATAATTGCAAGGTTTACTCTTAGATCATTCATTAAACAATGGAACAACATGAGCATTGCACCAATCCCCGTTTCTAATGACTTTTGAAAAATTTCTGTCAGAGTACCTGCTATTTCTACACTAACTTCCAACAAGGACCTAGGGAACATCGTTTCAGGATCCAGAGATTTATCTACTTTTATATTCTTTAAAAGCGCCAGTACTTCCTCTTCTTTAATCATCATAGTTTCCATAACTACCCTACTTGTTCCCCTTACCTTACACAATTCAATATCCTTCTCCTTAGTGTATACCAAAGAAAAGAAATTGTTCAAGATCTCCTCCAGCTCTTTTGGCTCCATACATAGCTGTCTACTCTGATTCACTAAGCGACCAATTTTATCCCTCACTGTCCTTTTGCCTTTACTATAACTGTAGAAACCCTTTTGATTTATTTTCACCTTTCTTGCCAAAGCAACCTCCTATCTTCTTTCAGCTTTTCTAATTTCTTTCTTAAGATTCTTTTTACATTCCTTATATTCCTTGAGAACTTTACGTACTCCATGCTGCCTATGTTTATTATAGATCTCCCTCTTTTTCCGAACCAAGTTTCAAATATCCCTTGAAAACCATGGCTCTCTCAAACTTTTAACCTTTCCTTTCAACCTAACAGGAACATAAAGATTCTGTACACATCTCCAAACCATCCAGCCCTTTTACAGAATGGGCTTCCCAGTCTATGTGTGAAAAATTAATCTCCCACAATCACAACCCTGTGCTTACTACAAATATCTGCTCTCTCCTTGCAAATTTACTCCTCCAATTCTCTCTCCCCATTAGGTGGTCTATAATACACATCTATAAGTGTTACTATACCTTTCCTATTCCTCAATTCCACCCATATAGCCTCCCTAGACTAGCCCTCTAATCTATCTTGCCAATGCACTGCTGTAATATTTTCTCTGACAAGCAATGCAACACCTCCCCCTCTTTCCCCTCTGATTCTATCACACCCAAAGCAACAAAATCCAGCAATAATTAGTTGCCAATCACACCCCTCCTGCAACCATGTTTCACTAATAGCTACAACATCGTATTTCAGGATTGATTCATGATTGTTGTGAGAGTGTGGGATTAATGTCTAAATCCTTGAGCTTTTCAATCCGCTGGAAGTCATCTCTACCATCGCCAACATCCTTTTCCATAGATAAAGTATTCATTAAGTGCCTCCGCTGTCTGCTCCAGTTCCACACACATTCTTCCACTGCCATAATTGATTGGTCCTATTCTCTCTTGTCTTATCCTCTTGTTCTTCACGTACTTGTAGAATGCTTGGGTTATCTTTAATCAAAGGCTTTCTCATTTTCTTTCTTAAGCTTTCTACTAGCCTGATAATCCTCTACATCTCTATCGTTACCTAGTATTTTAACCCTTTCATAATCTTTTCTTCTTGACTTGATTTTCAACAACCTTTGTACACCATGGTTCCTGTACTTTGTCATCCTTTCCCTGTCTCACTGGAACGTATCCATGCAGAACTCCACATACATTTGCCCTGAACGTTTGCCACATACCTTCCGTAAGTTTCACTGAGAACATCTCTTCTCAATTTATGCTTCCGTGTTCCTGCCTGATAGCCTCATATTTCCCCTTACTCCAAATAAGCGCATACCTAACTTGTCTGTTTCTATCCCTCTCCAATGCTATGGTAAAGGGGATAGAAATTTGAGCACTACCTCCAAAATGCTCTCCCACTGAGAGATCTGACACCTGACCAGATTCATTTCCCAATACCAGATAAAGTACAGCCCCTCCTCATATAGACTTATCTACAATATGTGTCAATAAAACTTACTAAACACATCTAACAGACTCCACCCCATCTAAACCCCTCACTCTAGGGAGATGCCAATCAATATTTGGGAAATTAAAATCTCCCACCACAACAACCCTGCTATTATTACACCTTTCCAGAATTGGTCTCCCTATCTGCTCCTCGATGTCCCTGTTACTATTGGGTGGTCTATAAAAAACACCCAGAAGAGTTATTGACCCCTTCCAGTTTCTAACTTCCACCCACAGACACTCAGTAGACAATTCCTCTATGACTTCCTCGGTTTCTGCAGCCATGACAATATCTCTGATCATCAGTGCCATGCCCCCACATCTTTTGTCTCCCTCCCTGTCCTTTCTGAAACATCTAAAGCCTGGCACTTGAAGTAACCATTCCTGCCCCTGAGAAATCCAATTCTCTGTATTGGCCACAAGATCATAGTTCTGGGTACTGATCCATACTTTGTTCATGATGCTTCCTGCATTAAAACAGACACATCCCAAACCATCGGTCTGAGTGCCTCCCTTCACTATCACCTGCCTATCCTCCCTCTCACACTGCCTACACGCTCTTCTTATTTGAGTGCCAACCGCCCCTTCCTCAATCTCTTCAGTCAGTACCCACATCCCAGCAATTCTAGTTTAAACCCTCCCCAATAGACTCAATAAATATTGCTGCCTGGATATTGGTCCTACGGGGATTCAAGTGCAAACTGTCCTTTTTGATGATTGATAAAAGACTGTGGGGAGACAGTGGGACAGTGGGATTAGTTTGGGGATTGATACAGGACTGTGCGGAGAGAGTGGGACAGTGGGATTAGTTTGGGGATTGATACAGGACTGTGGGGAGAGAGTGGGACAGTGGGATTAGTTTGGGGATTGATACAGGACTGGCGGGAGAGTGGGACAGTGTGATTTGGGGATTGATATAGGACGGGGGAGAGAGTGGGACAGTGTGATTTGGGGATTGATATAGGACGGGGGAGAGAGTGGGACAGTGGGATTAGTTTGCTGATTGATACAGGACTGTGGGGAGAGAGTGGGACAGTGGGATTGGTTTTGGGGATCGAAACAGGGCTGTGGGGAGAGAGTGGGACAGTGGGATTAGTTTAGGGATTGATACAGGACTGTGGGAAGAGAGTGGGACAGTGGGATTAGTTTGGGGATTGATACAGGACTGTGGGGAGAGAGTGGGACTCTGGGATTAGTTTGGGGATTGATACAGGACTGGGGAGAGAGTGGGACAGTGCGATTTGGGGATTGATATAGGACTGGGGGGAGTGTGGGACAGTGCGATTTGGGGATTGATACAGGACTGTGGGGAGAGAGTGGGACAGTGGGATTAGTTTGGGGATTGATACAGGACTGTGGGGAGAGAGTGGGACAGTGGGATTAGTTTGGGGATTGATAAAGGGCTGTGGGGAGAGAGTGGGACAGTGGGATTAGTTTGGGGATTGATACAGGACTGGCGAGAGAGTGGGACAGTGTGATTTGGGGATTGATACAGGACTGTGGGGAGAGAGTGGGACAGTGGGATTAGTTTGGGGATTGATACAGGACTGTGGGGAGAGAGTGGGACAGTGGGATTAGTTTGGGGATTGATAAAGGACTGTGGGGAGAGAGTGGGACTGTGGGATCAGTTTGGGGATTGATACAGGACTGTGGGGAGAGAGTGGGACAGTAGGATTAGTTGGGGGATCGATACAGGACTGTGGGGAGAGAGTGGGACTGTGGGATTAATTATAACCATTGGACATGTAACGATATAACAATTGCAGCATGGAAACAGGCCATCTTGGCCATTCTAATCCATGCCGAACACCTACTTTCACCTTATCCCACTGACCCACCCTCAGCCCATAACCCTCCATCCCTTTCCTGTCCATATACCTATCCAATTTTTTTCAGTGACAATACCGAACCTGCCTCTACCACTTCTACTGGAAGCTCATTCCACACAGCTACCACTGTCCGAGTAAAAAAATTCCCACTCGTGTTACCCCTAATCTTTTGCCCCACAACTCTCAACTCATGTCCTCTTCTTTGAATCTCCCATACTCTCAGTGGAAAAAGCCTATCCATGTCAGATCTATCTATCGCCCTCATAATTTTAAATACTTTTATCGTCCCCCCCTCAACCCTCTACGCTGCAAAGAATAAAGACCTAACTTGTTCAACCTTTCTCTGTAACTCAGGTGCTGAAACCCAGGTAACATTCTAGTAAATCTTCTCTGCACTCTCTCTATTTTGTTGAAATCTTTCCTGTAATTCAGTGACTAGAACTGTACACAATACTCCAAATTTGGCCTTACCAATGCCTTGTACAATTTTAACATTACTTCCCAACTCCTAAACTCAATGCTCTGATTTATAAAGGCCAGCATACCAAAAGCTTTCTTCACCACCCTATCCACATGAGATTCCACCTTCAGGGAACTATGCACCATTATTCCTAGATCATTCTGTTCTACTGCATTCCTCTATGCCCTACCATTTACCATGTATGTCCTATTTTGGTTAGTCCTACCAAAATGTAGCACCTCACACTTATCAGCATTAAACTCCATCTGCCACCTTTCAGCCCACTCTTCTAACTGGCCTAAATCTCTCTGCAAGCTTTGGAAACCTACTTCATTATCCACAACGCCACCTACCTTAGTATCATCTACATACTTACTAATCCAATTTACCACCCCATCATCCAGATCATTAATGTATATGACAAACAACATTGGACCCAGTACAAATCCCTGAGGCACACCACCAGTCACCGGCCTCCAACATGACAAACAGTTATCCACCACTACTCTCTGGCATCTCCCATCCAGCCTCTGGTGAATCCATTTTACTACTTCAATATTAATACCTAACGATTGAACCTTCCTAACTAACCTTCCATGTGGAACCTTGGCGAAGGCCTTTCTAAAGTCCGTATAGACAACATCCACTGCTTTACCCTTGTCAACTTCCCTAGTAACCTCTTCAAAAAATTCAGTGTTTGTCAAATGTGACCTTCCACACACAAATCCATGTTGACTGTTCCTAATTAGACCCTGTCGATCCAGATAATTTTATGTACCATCCCTAAGTATACTTTCCATTAATTTACCCACCACTGACGTCAAACTTACAGCTCGATAATTGCTAGGTTTACTCTTAGATCATTCATTAAACAATGGAACAACATGAGCATTGCACCAATCCCCGTTTCTAATGACTTTTGAAAAATTTCTGTCAGAGTACCTGCTATTTCTACACTAACTTCCAACAAGGTCCTAGGGAACATCCTTTCAGGATCCAGAGATTTATCTACTTTTATATTCTTTAAAAGCACCAGTACTTCCTCTTCTTTAATCATCATAGTTTCCATAACTACCCTACTTGTTCC
The DNA here is from genome assembly GCF_030144855.1 of Hypanus sabinus. Lineage (NCBI taxonomy): Eukaryota > Metazoa > Chordata > Chondrichthyes > Myliobatiformes > Dasyatidae > Hypanus > Hypanus sabinus. The sequence continues at coordinate 25,418 of NW_026780375.1, read as the reverse complement.
CCTTACCTTACACAATTCAATATCCTTCTCCTTAGTGCATACCAAAGAAAAGAAATTGTTCAAGATCTCCTCCAGCTCTTTTGGCTCCATACATAGCTGTCTACTCTGATTCACTAAGCGACCAATTTTATCCCTCACTGTCCTTTTGCCTTTACTATAACTGTAGAAACCCTTTTGGTTTATTTTCACCTTACTTGCCAAAGCAACCTCCTATCTTCTTTTAGCTTTTCTAATTTCTTTCTTAAGATTCTTTTTACATTCCTTATATTCCTTGAGAATTTTACGTACTCCATGCTGCCTATGTTTATTATAGATCTCCCTCTTTTTCCGAACCAAGTTTCCAATATCCCTTGAAAACCATGGCTCTCTCAAACTTTTAACCTTTCCTTTCAACCTAACAGGAACATAAAGATTCTGTACACATTTTACAAACTCCAAACCATCCAGCCCTTTTACAGAATGGGCTTCCCAGTCTATGTGTGAAAAATTAATCTCCCACAATCACAACCCTGTGCTTACTACAAATATCTGCTCTCTCCTTGCAAATTTACTCCTCCAATTCTCTCTCCCCATTAGGTGGTCTATAATACACATCTATAAGTGTTACTATACCTTTCCTATTCCTCAATTCCACCCATATAGCCTCCCTAGACTAGCCCTCTAATCTATCTTGCCAATGCACTGCTGTAATATTTTCTCTGACAAGCAATGCAACACCTCCCCCTCTTTCCCCTCTGATTCTATCACACCCAAAGCAACAAAATCCAGCAATAATTAGTTTCCAATCACAGCCCTCCTGCAACCATGTTTCACTAATAGCTACAACATCGTATTTCAGGATTGATTCATGATTGTTGTGAGAGTGTGGGATTAATGTCTAAATCCTTGAGCTTTTCAATCCGCTGGAAGTCATCTCTACCATCGCCAACATCCTTTTCCATAGATAAAGTATTCATTAAGTGCCTCCGCTGTCTGCTCCAGTTCCACACACATTCTTCCACTGCCATAATTGATTGGTCCTATTCTCTCTTGTCTTATCCTCTTGTTCTTCACGTACTTGTAGAATGCTTGGGTTATCTTTAATCAAAGGCTTTCTCATTTTCTTTCTTAAGCTTTCTACTAGCCTGATAATCCTCTACATCTCTATCGTTACCTAGTATTTTAACCCTTTCATAATCTTTTCTTCTTGACTAGATTTTCAACAACCTTTGTACACCATGGTTCCTGTACTTTGTCATCCTTTCCCTGTCTCACTGGAATGTATCCATGCAGAACTCCACATACATTTGCCCTGAACGTTTGCCACATACCTTCCGTAAGTTTCACTGAGAACATCTCTTCTCAATTTATGCTTCCGTGTTCCTGCCTGATAGCCTCATATTTCCCCTTACTCCAAATAAGCGCATACCTAACTTGTCTGTTTCTATCCCTCTCCAATGCTATGGTAAAGGGGATAGAAATTTGAGCACTACCTCCAAAATGCTCTCCCACTGAGAGATCTGACACCTGACCAGATTCATTTCCCAATACCAGATAAAGTACAGCCCCTCCTCATATAGACTTATCTACAATATGTGTCAATAAAACTTACTAAACACATCTAACAAACTCCACCCCATCTAAACCCCTCACTCTAGGGAGATGCCAATCAATATTTGGGAAATTAAAATCTCCCACCACAACAACCCTGCTATTATTACACCTTTCCAGAATTGGTCTCCCTATCTGCTCCTCGATGTCCCTGTTACTATTGGGTGGTCTATAAAAAACACCCAGAAGAGTTATTGACCCCTTCCAGTTTCTAACTTCCACCCACAGACACTCAGTAGACAATTCCTCTCTGACTTCCTCGGTTTCTGCAGCCATGACAATATCTCTGATCATCAGTGCCATGCCCCCACATCTTTTGTCTCCCTCCCTGTCCTTTCTGAAACATCTGAAGCCTGGCACTTGAAGTAACCATTCCTGCCCCTGAGAAATCCAAGTCTCTGTATTGGCCACAATATCATAGTTCTGGGTACTGATCCATACTTTGTTCATGATGCTTCCTGCATTAAAACAGACACATCCCAAACCATCGGTCTGAGTGCCTCCCTTCACTATCACCTGCCTATCCTCCCTCTCACACTGCCTACACGCTCTTCTTATTTGAGTGCCAACCGCCCCTTCCTCAATCTCTTCAGTCAGTACCCACATCCCAGCAATTCTAGTTTAAACCCTCCCCAATAGACTCAATAAATATTGCTGCCTGGATATTGGTCCTACGGGGATTCAAGTGCAAACTGTCCTTTTTGATGATTGATAAAAGACTGTGGGGAGACAGTGGGACAGTGGGATTAGTTTGGGGATTGATACAGGACTGTGCGGAGAGAGTGGGACAGTGGGATTAGTTTGGGGATTGATACAGGACTGTGGGGAGAGAGTGGGACAGTGGGATTAGTTTGGGGATTGATACAGGACTGGCGAGAGAGTGGGACAGTGTGATTTGGGGATTGATATAGGACGGGGGAGAGAGTGGGACAGTGTGATTTGGGGATTGATATAGGACGGGGGAGAGAGTGGGACAGTGGGATTAGTTTGCTGATTGATACAGGACTGTGGGGAGAGAGTGGGACAGTGGGATTGGTTTTGGGGATCGAAACAGGGCTGTGGGGAGAGAGTGGGACAGTGGGATTAGTTTAGGGATTGATACAGGACTGTGGGAAGAGAGTGGGACAGTGGGATTAGTTTGGGGATTGATACAGGACTGTGGGGAGAGAGTGGGACTCTGGGATTAGTTTGGGGATTGATACAGGACTGGGGAGAGAGTGGGACAGTGCGATTTGGGGATTGATATAGGACTGGGGGGAGTGTGGGACAGTGCGATTTGGGGATTGATACAGGACTGTGGGGAGAGAGTGGGACAGTGGGATTAGTTTGGGGATTGATACAGGACTGTGGGGAGAGAGTGGGACAGTGGGATTAGTTTGGGGATTGATAAAGGGCTGTGGGGAGAGAGTGGGTCAGTGGGATTAGTTTGGGGATTGATACAGGACTGGCGAGAGAGTGGGACAGTGTGATTTGGGGATTGATACAGGACTGTGGGGAGAGAGTGGGACAGTGGGATTAGTTTGGGGATTGATACAGGACTGTGGGGAGAGAGTGGGACAGTGGGATTAGTTTGGGGATTGATAAAGGACTGTGGGGAGAGAGTGGGACTGTGGGATCAGTTTGGGGATTGATACAGGACTGTGGGGAGAGAGTGGGACAGTAGGATTAGTTGGGGGATCGATACAGGACTGTGGGGAGAGAGTGGGACTGTGGGATTAATTATAACCATTGAACATGTAACGATATAACAATTGCAGCATGGAAACAGGCCATCTTGGCCATTCTAATCCATGCCGAACACCTACTTTCACCTTATCCCACTGACCCACCCTCAGCCCATAACCCTCCATCCCTTTCCTGTCCATATACCTATCCAATTTTTTTCAGTGACAATACCGAACCTGCCTCTACCACTTCTACTGGAAGCTCATTCCACACAGCTACCACTGTCCGAGTAAAAAAATTCCCACTCGTGTTACCCCTAATCTTTTGCCCCACAACTCTCAACTCATGTCCTCTTCTTTGAATCTCCCATACTCTCAGTGGAAAAAGCCTATCCATGTCAGATCTATCTATCGCCCTCATAATTTTAAATACTTTTATCGTCCCCCCCTCAACCCTCTACGCTGCAAAGAATAAAGACCTAACTTGTTCAACCTTTCTCTGTAACTCAGGTGCTGAAACCCAGGTAACATTCTAGTAAATCTTCTCTGCACTCTCTCTATTTTGTTGAAATCTTTCCTGTAATTCAGTGACTAGAACTGTACACAATACTCCAAATTTGGCCTTACCAATGCCTTGTACAATTTTAACATTACTTCCCAACTCCTAAACTCAATGCTCTGATTTATAAAGGCCAGCATACCAAAAGCTTTCTTCACCACCCTATCCACATGAGATTCCACCTTCAGGGAACTATGCACCATTATTCCTAGATCATTCTGTTCTACTGCATTCCTCTATGCCCTACCATTTACCATGTATGTCCTATTTTGGTTAGTCCTACCAAAATGTAGCACCTCACACTTATCAGCATTAAACTCCATCTGCCACCTTTCAGCCCACTCTTCTAACTGGCCTAAATCTCTCTGCAAGCTTTGGAAACCTACTTCATTATCCACAACGCCACCTACCTTAGTATCATCTACATACTTACTAATCCAATTTACCACCCCATCATCCAGATCATTAATGTATATGACAAACAACATTGGACCCAGTACAAATCCCTGAGGCACACCACCAGTCACCGGCCTCCAACATGACAAACAGTTATCCACCACTACTCTCTGGCATCTCCCATCCAGCCTCTGGTGAATCCATTTTACTACTTCAATATTAATACCTAACGATTGAACCTTCCTAACTAACCTTCCATGTGGAACCTTGGCGAAGGCCTTTCTAAAGTCCGTATAGACAACATCCACTGCTTTACCCTTGTCAACTTCCCTAGTAACCTCTTCAAAAAATTCAGTGTTTGTCAAATGTGACCTTCCACACACAAATCCATGTTGACTGTTCCTAATTAGACCCTGTCGATCCAGATAATTTTATGTACCATCCCTAAGTATACTTTCCATTAATTTACCCACCACTGACGTCAAACTTACAGCTCGATAATTGCTAGGTTTACTCTTAGATCATTCATTAAACAATGGAACAACATGAGCATTGCACCAATCCCCGTTTCTAATGACTTTTGAAAAATTTCTGTCAGAGTACCTGCTATTTCTACACTAACTTCCAACAAGGTCCTAGGGAACATCCTTTCAGGATCCAGAGATTTATCTACTTTTATATTCTTTAAAAGCACCAGTACTTCCTCTTCTTTAATCATCATAGTTTCCATAACTACCCTACTTGTTCCCCTTACCTTACACAATTCAATATCCTTCTCCTTAGTGCATACCAAAGAAAAGAAATTGTTCAAGATCTCCTCCAGCTCTTTTGGCTCCACACATAGCTGTCTACTCTGATTCACTAAGCGACCAATTTTATCCCTCACTGTCCTTTTGCCTTTACTATAACTGTAGAAACCCTTTTGGTTTATTTTCACCTTACTTGCCAAAGCAACCTCCTATCTTCTTTTAGCTTTTCTAATTTCTTTCTTAAGATTCTTTTTACATTCCTTATATTCCTTGAGAATTTTACGTACTCCATGCTGCCTATGTTTATTATAGATCTCCCTCTTTTTCCGAACCAAGTTTCCAATATCCCTTGAAAACCATGGCTCTCTCAAACTTTTAACCTTTCCTTTCAACCTAACAGGAACATAAAGATTCTGTACACATTTTACAAACTCCAAACCATCCAGCCCTTTTACAGAATGGGCTTCCCAGTCTATGTGTGAAAAATTAATCTCCCACAATCACAACCCTGTGCTTACTACAAATATCTGCTCTCTCCTTGCAAATTTACTCCTCCAATTCTCTCTCCCCATTAGGTGGTCTATAATACACATCTATAAGTGTTACTATACCTTTCCTATTCCTCAATTCCACCCATATAGCCTCCCTAGACTAGCCCTCTAATCTATCTTGCCAATGCACTGCTGTAATATTTTCTCTGACAAGCAATGCAACACCTCCCCCTCTTTCCCCTCTGATTCTATCACACCCAAAGCAACAAAATCCAGCAATAATTAGTTGCCAATCACACCCCTCCTGCAACCATGTTTCACTAATAGCTACAACATCGTATTTCAGGATTGATTCATGATTGTTGTGAGAGTGTGGGATTAATGTCTAAATCCTTGAGCTTTTCAATCCGCTGGAAGTCATCTCTACCATCGCCAACATCCTTTTCCATAGATAAAGTATTCATTAAGTGCCTCCGCTGTCTGCTCCAGTTCCACACACATTCTTCCACTGCCATAATTGATTGGTCCTATTCTCTCTTGTCTTATCCTCTTGTTCTTCACGTACTTGTAGAATGCTTGGGTTATCTTTAATCAAAGGCTTTCTCATTTTCTTTCTTAAGCTTTCTACTAGCCTGATAATCCTCTACATCTCTATCGTTACCTAGTATTTTAACCCTTTCATAATCTTTTCTTCTTGACTAGATTTTCAACAACCTTTGTACACCATGGTTCCTGTACTTTGTCATCCTTTCCCTGTCTCACTGGAATGTATCCATGCAGAACTCCACATACATTTGCCCTGAACGTTTGCCACATACCTTCCGTAAGTTTCACTGAGAACATCTCTTCTCAATTTATGCTTCCGTGTTCCTGCCTGATAGCCTCATATTTCCCCTTACTCCAAATAAGCGCATACCTAACTTGTCTGTTTCTATCCCTCTCCAATGCTATGGTAAAGGGGATAGAAATTTGAGCACTACCTCCAAAATGCTCTCCCACTGAGAGATCTGACACCTGACCAGATTCATTTCCCAATACCAGATAAAGTACAGCCCCTCCTCATATAGACTTATCTACAATATGTGTCAATAAAACTTACTAAACACATCTAACAAACTCCACCCCATCTAAACCCCTCACTCTAGGGAGATGCCAATCAATATTTGGGAAATTAAAATCTCCCACCACAACAACCCTGCTATTATTACACCTTTCCAGAATTGGTCTCCCTATCTGCTCCTCGATGTCCCTGTTACTATTGGGTGGTCTATAAAAAACACCCAGAAGAGTTATTGACCCCTTCCAGTTTCTAACTTCCACCCACAGACACTCAGTAGACAATTCCTCTCTGACTTCCTCGGTTTCTGCAGCCATGACAATATCTCTGATCATCAGTGCCATGCCCCCACATCTTTTGTCTCCCTCCCTGTCCTTTCTGAAACATCTGAAGCCTGGCACTTGAAGTAACCATTCCTGCCCCTGAGAAATCCAAGTCTCTGTATTGGCCACAATATCATAGTTCTGGGTACTGATCCATACTTTGTTCATGATGCTTCCTGCATTAAAACAGACACATCCCAAACCATCGGTCTGAGTGCCTCCCTTCACTATCACCTGCCTATCCTCCCTCTCACACTGCCTACACGCTCTTCTTATTTGAGTGCCAACCGCCCCTTCCTCAATCTCTTCAGTCAGTACCCACATCCCAGCAATTCTAGTTTAAACCCTCCCCAATAGACTCAATAAATATTGCTGCCTGGATATTGGTCCTACGGGGATTCAAGTGCAAACTGTCCTTTTTGATGATTGATAAAAGACTGTGGGGAGACAGTGGGACAGTGGGATTAGTTTGGGGATTGATACAGGACTGTGCGGAGAGAGTGGGACAGTGGGATTAGTTTGGGGATTGATACAGGACTGTGGGGAGAGAGTGGGACAGTGGGATTAGTTTGGGGATTGATACAGGACTGGCGAGAGAGTGGGACAGTGTGATTTGGGGATTGATATAGGACGGGGGAGAGAGTGGGACAGTGTGATTTGGGGATTGATATAGGACGGGGGAGAGAGTGGGACAGTGGGATTAGTTTGCTGATTGATACAGGACTGTGGGGAGAGAGTGGGACAGTGGGATTGGTTTTGGGGATCGAAACAGGGCTGTGGGGAGAGAGTGGGACAGTGGGATTAGTTTAGGGATTGATACAGGACTGTGGGAAGAGAGTGGGACAGTGGGATTAGTTTGGGGATTGATACAGGACTGTGGGGAGAGAGTGGGACTCTGGGATTAGTTTGGGGATTGATACAGGACTGGGGAGAGAGTGGGACAGTGCGATTTGGGGATTGATATAGGACTGGGGGGAGTGTGGGACAGTGCGATTTGGGGATTGATACAGGACTGTGGGGAGAGAGTGGGACAGTGGGATTAGTTTGGGGATTGATACAGGACTGTGGGGAGAGAGTGGGACAGTGGGATTAGTTTGGGGATTGATAAAGGGCTGTGGGGAGAGAGTGGGTCAGTGGGATTAGTTTGGGGATTGATACAGGACTGGCGAGAGAGTGGGACAGTGTGATTTGGGGATTGATACAGGACTGTGGGGAGAGAGTGGGACAGTGGGATTAGTTTGGGGATTGATACAGGACTGTGGGGAGAGAGTGGGACAGTGGGATTAGTTTGGGGATTGATAAAGGACTGTGGGGAGAGAGTGGGACTGTGGGATCAGTTTGGGGATTGATACAGGACTGTGGGGAGAGAGTGGGACAGTAGGATTAGTTGGGGGATCGATACAGGACTGTGGGGAGAGAGTGGGACTGTGGGATTAATTATAACCATTGGACATGTAACGATATAACAATTGCAGCATGGAAACAGGCCATCTTGGCCATTCTAATCCATGCCGAACACCTACTTTCACCTTATCCCACTGACCCACCCTCAGCCCATAACCCTCCATCCCTTTCCTGTCCATATACCTATCCAATTTTTTTCAGTGACAATACCGAACCTGCCTCTACCACTTCTACTGGAAGCTCATTCCACACAGCTACCACTGTCCGAGTAAAAAAATTCCCACTCGTGTTACCCCTAATCTTTTGCCCCACAACTCTCAACTCATGTCCTCTTCTTTGAATCTCCCATACTCTCAGTGGAAAAAGCCTATCCATGTCAGATCTATCTATCGCCCTCATAATTTTAAATACTTTTATCGTCCCCCCCTCAACCCTCTACGCTGCAAAGAATAAAGACCTAACTTGTTCAACCTTTCTCTGTAACTCAGGTGCTGAAACCCAGGTAACATTCTAGTAAATCTTCTCTGCACTCTCTCTATTTTGTTGAAATCTTTCCTGTAATTCAGTGACTAGAACTGTACACAATACTCCAAATTTGGCCTTACCAATGCCTTGTACAATTTTAACATTACTTCCCAACTCCTAAACTCAATGCTCTGATTTATAAAGGCCAGCATACCAAAAGCTTTCTTCACCACCCTATCCACATGAGATTCCACCTTCAGGGAACTATGCACCATTATTCCTAGATCATTCTGTTCTACTGCATTCCTCTATGCCCTACCATTTACCATGTATGTCCTATTTTGGTTAGTCCTACCAAAATGTAGCACCTCACACTTATCAGCATTAAACTCCATCTGCCACCTTTCAGCCCACTCTTCTAACTGGCCTAAATCTCTCTGCAAGCTTTGGAAACCTACTTCATTATCCACAACGCCACCTACCTTAGTATCATCTACATACTTACTAATCCAATTTACCACCCCATCATCCAGATCATTAATGTATATGACAAACAACATTGGACCCAGTACAAATCCCTGAGGCACACCACCAGTCACCGGCCTCCAACATGACAAACAGTTATCCACCACTACTCTCTGGCATCTCCCATCCAGCCTCTGGTGAATCCATTTTACTACTTCAATATTAATACCTAACGATTGAACCTTCCTAACTAACCTTCCATGTGGAACCTTGGCGAAGGCCTTTCTAAAGTCCGTATAGACAACATCCACTGCTTTACCCTTGTCAACTTCCCTAGTAACCTCTTCAAAAAATTCAGTGTTTGTCAAATGTGACCTTCCACACACAAATCCATGTTGACTGTTCCTAATTAGACCCTGTCGATCCAGATAATTTTATGTACCATCCCTAAGTATACTTTCCATTAATTTACCCACCACTGACGTCAAACTTACAGCTCGATAATTGCTAGGTTTACTCTTAGATCATTCATTAAACAATGGAACAACATGAGCATTGCACCAATCCCCGTTTCTAATGACTTTTGAAAAATTTCTGTCAGAGTACCTGCTATTTCTACACTAACTTCCAACAAGGTCCTAGGGAACATCCTTTCAGGATCCAGAGATTTATCTACTTTTATATTCTTTAAAAGCACCAGTACTTCCTCTTCTTTAATCATCATAGTTTCCATAACTACCCTACTTGTTCCCCTTACCTTACACAATTCAATATCCTTCTCCTTAGTGCATACCAAAGAAAAGAAATTGTTCAAGATCTCCTCCAGCTCTTTTGGCTCCATACATAGCTGTCTACTCTGATTCACTAAGCGACCAATTTTATCCCTCACTGTCCTTTTGCCTTTACTATAACTGTAGAAACCCTTTTGGTTTATTTTCACCTTACTTGCCAAAGCAACCTCCTATCTTCTTTTAGCTTTTCTAATTTCTTTCTTAAGATTCTTTTTACATTCCTTATATTCCTTGAGAATTTTACGTACTCCATGCTGCCTATGTTTATTATAGATCTCCCTCTTTTTCCGAACCAAGTTTCCAATATCCCTTGAAAACCATGGCTCTCTCAAACTTTTAACCTTTCCTTTCAACCTAACAGGAACATAAAGATTCTGTACACATTTTACAAACTCCAAACCATCCAGCCCTTTTACAGAATGGGCTTCCCAGTCTATGTGTGAAAAATTAATCTCCCACAATCACAACCCTGTGCTTACTACAAATATCTGCTCTCTCCTTGCAAATTTACTCCTCCAATTCTCTCTCCCCATTAGGTGGTCTATAATACACATCTATAAGTGTTACTATACCTTTCCTATTCCTCAATTCCACCCATATAGCCTCCCTAGACTAGCCCTCTAATCTATCTTGCCAATGCACTGCTGTAATATTTTCTCTGACAAGCAATGCAACACCTCCCCCTCTTTCCCCTCTGATTCTATCACACCCAAAGCAACAAAATCCAGCAATAATTAGTTTCCAATCACAGCCCTCCTGCAACCATGTTTCACTAATAGCTACAACATCGTATTTCAGGATTGATTCATGATTGTTGTGAGAGTGTGGGATTAATGTCTAAATCCTTGAGCTTTTCAATCCGCTGGAAGTCATCTCTACCATCGCCAACATCCTTTTCCATAGATAAAGTATTCATTAAGTGCCTCCGCTGTCTGCTCCAGTTCCACACACATTCTTCCACTGCCATAATTGATTGGTCCTATTCTCTCTTGTCTTATCCTCTTGTTCTTCACGTACTTGTAGAATGCTTGGGTTATCTTTAATCAAAGGCTTTCTCATTTTCTTTCTTAAGCTTTCTACTAGCCTGATAATCCTCTACATCTCTATCGTTACCTAGTATTTTAACCCTTTCATAATCTTTTCTTCTTGACTAGATTTTCAACAACCTTTGTACACCATGGTTCCTGTACTTTGTCATCCTTTCCCTGTCTCACTGGAATGTATCCATGCAGAACTCCACATACATTTGCCCTGAACGTTTGCCACATACCTTCCGTAAGTTTCACTGAGAACATCTCTTCTCAATTTATGCTTCCGTGTTCCTGCCTGATAGCCTCATATTTCCCCTTACTCCAAATAAGCGCATACCTAACTTGTCTGTTTCTATCCCTCTCCAATGCTATGGTAAAGGGGATAGAAATTTGAGCACTACCTCCAAAATGCTCTCCCACTGAGAGATCTGACACCTGACCAGATTCATTTCCCAATACCAGATAAAGTACAGCCCCTCCTCATATAGACTTATCTACAATATGTGTCAATAAAACTTACTAAACACATCTAACAAACTCCACCCCATCTAAACCCCTCACTCTAGGGAGATGCCAATCAATATTTGGGAAATTAAAATCTCCCACCACAACAACCCTGCTATTATTACACCTTTCCAGAATTGGTCTCCCTATCTGCTCCTCGATGTCCCTGTTACTATTGGGTGGTCTATAAAAAACACCCAGAAGAGTTATTGACCCCTTCCAGTTTCTAACTTCCACCCACAGACACTCAGTAGACAATTCCTCTCTGACTTCCTCGGTTTCTGCAGCCATGACAATATCTCTGATCATCAGTGCCATGCCCCCACATCTTTTGTCTCCCTCCCTGTCCTTTCTGAAACATCTGAAGCCTGGCACTTGAAGTAACCATTCCTGCCCCTGAGAAATCCAAGTCTCTGTATTGGCCACAATATCATAGTTCTGGGTACTGATCCATACTTTGTTCATGATGCTTCCTGCATTAAAACAGACACATCCCAAACCATCGGTCTGAGTGCCTCCCTTCACTATCACCTGCCTATCCTCCCTCTCACACTGCCTACACGCTCTTCTTATTTGAGTGCCAACCGCCCCTTCCTCAATCTCTTCAGTCAGTACCCACATCCCAGCAATTCTAGTTTAAACCCTCCCCAATAGACTCAATAAATATTGCTGCCTGGATATTGGTCCTACGGGGATTCAAGTGCAAACTGTCCTTTTTGATGATTGATAAAAGACTGTGGGGAGACAGTGGGACAGTGGGATTAGTTTGGGGATTGATACAGGACTGTGCGGAGAGAGTGGGACAGTGGGATTAGTTTGGGGATTGATACAGGACTGTGGGGAGAGAGTGGGACAGTGGGATTAGTTTGGGGATTGATACAGGACTGGCGAGAGAGTGGGACAGTGTGATTTGGGGATTGATATAGGACGGGGGAGAGAGTGGGACAGTGTGATTTGGGGATTCATATAGGACGGGGGAGAGAGTGGGACAGTGGGATTAGTTTGGGGATTGATACAGGACTGTGCGGAGAGAGTGGGACAGTGGGATTAGTTTGGGGATTGATACAGGACTGTGGGGAGAGAGTGGGACTCTGGGATTAGTTTGGGGATTGATACAGGACTGGGGAGAGAGTGGGACAGTGCGATTTGGGGATTGATATAGGACTGGGGGGAGTGTGGGACAGTGCGATTTGGGGATTGATACAGGACTGTGGGGAGAGAGTGGGACAGTGGGATTAGTTTGGGGATTGATACAGGACTGTGGGGAGAGAGTGGGACAGTGGGATTAGTTTGGGGATTGATAAAGGACTGTGGGGAGAGAGTGGGACAGTGGGATTAGTTTGGGGATTGATACAGGACTGGCGAGAGAGTGGGACAGTGTGATTTGGGGATTGATACAGGACTGTGGGGAGAGAGTGGGACAGTGGGATTAGTTTGGGGATTGATACAGGACTGTGGGGAGAGAGTGGGACAGTAGGATTATTTGGGGTTCGATACAGGACTGTGGGGAGAGAGTGGGACAGTGGGATTAATTATAACCATTGAACATGTAACGATATAACAATTGCAGCATGGAAACAGGCCATCTTGGCCATTCTAGTCCATAACGAACACCTACTTTCACCTTATCCCACTGACCCACTCTCAGCCCATAACCCTCCATTCCTTTCCTGTCCATATACCTATCCAATTTTTTTCAGTGACAATACCGAACCTGCCTCTACCACTTCTACTGGAAGCTCATTCCACACAGCTACCACTGTCCGAGTAAAAAAATTCCCACTCGTGTTACCCCTAATCTTTTGCCCCACAAATCTCAACTCATGTCCTCTGCTTTGAATCTCCCATACTCTCAGTGGAAAAAGCCTATCCATGTCAGATCTATCTATCGTCCTCATAATTTTAAATACTTTTATTGTCCCCCCCTCAACCCTCTACGCTGCAGAGAATAAAGACCTAACTTGTTCAACCTTTCTCTGTAACTCAGGTGCTGAAACCCAGGTAACATTCTAGTAAATCTTCTCTGCACTCTCTCTATTTTGTTGAAATCTTTCCTGTAATTCAGTGACCAGAACTGTACACAATACTCCAAATTTGGCCTTACCAATGCCTTGTAGAATTTTAACATTACTTCCCAACTCCTAAACTCAATGCTCTGATTTATAAAGGCCAGCATACCAAAAGCTTTCTTCACCACCCTATCCACATGAGATTCCACCTTCAGGGAACTATGCACCATTATTCCTAGATCATTCTGTTCTACTGCATTCCTCAATGCCCTACCATTTACCATGTATGTCCTATTTTGGTTAGTCCTACCAAAATGTAGCACCTCACACTTATCAGCATTAAACTCCATCTGCCACCTTTCAGCCCACTCTTCTAACTGGCCTAAATCTCTCTGCAAGCTTTGGAAACCTACTTCATTATCCACAACGCCACCTACCTTAGTATCATCTACATACTTACTAATCCAATTTACCACCCCATCATCCAGATCATTAATGGGTATGACAAACAACATTGGACCCAGTACAGATCCCTGAGGCACACCACCAGTCAACGGCCTCCAACCTGACAAACAGTTACCCACCACTACTCTCTGGCATCTCCCATCCAGCCACTGGTGAATCCATTTTACTACTTCAATATTAATACCTAACGATTGAACCTTCCTAACTAACCTTCCATGTGGAACCTTGGTGAAGGCCTTTCTAAAGTCCGTATAGACAACATCCACTGCTTTACCCTTGTCAACTTCCCTAGTAACCTCTTCAAAAAATTCAGTGTTTGTCAAATGTGACCTTCCACACACAAATCCATGTTGACTGTTCCTAATTAGACCATGTCGATCCAGATAATTTTATGTACCATCCCTAAGTATACTTTCCATTAATTTACCCACCACTGACGTCAAACTTACAGCTCGATAATTGCTAGGTTTACTCTTAGATCATTCATTCAACAATGGAACAACATGAGCATTGCACCAATCCCCGTTTCTAATGACTTTTGAAAAATTTCTGTCAGAGTACCTGCTATTTCTACACTTACTTCCAACAAGGTCCTAGGGAACATCCTTTCAGGATCCAGAGATTTATCTACTTTTATATTCTTTAAAAGTGCCAGTACTTCCTCTTCTTTAATCATCATAGTTTCCATAACTACCCTACTTGTTCCCCTTACCTTACACAATTCAATATCCTTTTCCTCAGTGTATACCAAAGAAAAGAAATTGTTCAAGATCTCCTCCAGCTCTTTTGGCTCCATACATAGCTGTCTACTCTGATTCACTAAGCGACCAATTTTATCCCTCACTGTCCTTTTGCCTTTACTATAACTGTAGAAACCCTTTTGATTTATTTTCACCTTACTTGCCAAAGCAACCTCCTATCTTCTTTTAGCTTTTCTAATTTCTTTCTTAAGATTCTTTTTACATTCCTTATATTCCTTGAGAACTTTACGTACTCCATGCTGCCTATGTTTATTATAGATCTCCCTCTTTTTCCGAACCCAGTTTCCAATATCCCTTGAAAACCATGGCTCTCTCAAACTTTTAACCTTTCCTTTCAACCTTTCTGTACACATTTTACAAACTCCAAACCATCCAGCCCTTTTACAGAATGGGCTTCCCAGTCTATGTGTGAAAAATTAATCTCCCACAATCACAACCCTGTGCTTACTACAAATATCTGCTCTCTCCTTGCAAATTTACTCCTCCAATTCTCTCTCCCCATTAGGTGGTCTATAATACACATCTATAAGTGTTACTATACCTTTCCTATTCCTCAATTCCACCCATATAGCCTCCCTAGACTAGCCCTCTAATCTATCTTGCCAATGCACTGCTGTAATATTTTCTCTGACAAGCAATGCAACACCTCCCCCTCTTTCCCCTCTGATTCTATCACACCCAAAGCAACAAAATCCAGCAATAATTAGTTGCCAATCACACCCCTCCTGCAACCATGTTTCACTAATAGCTACAACATCGTATTTCAGGATTGATTCATGATTGTTGTGAGAGTGTGGGATTAATGTCTAAATCCTTGAGCTTTTCAATCCGCTGGAAGTCATCTCTACCATCGCCAACATCCTTTTCCATAGATAAAGTATTCATTAAGTGCCTCCGCTGTCTGCTCCAGTTCCACACACATTCTTCCACTGCCATAATTGATTGGTCCTATTCTCTCTTGTCTTATCCTCTTGTTCTTCACGTACTTGTAGAATGCTTGGGTTATCTTTAATCAAAGGCTTTCTCATTTTCTTTCTTAAGCTTTCTACTAGCCTGATAATCCTCTACATCTCTATCGTTACCTAGTATTTTAACCCTTTCATAATCTTTTCTTCTTGACTAGATTTTCAACAACCTTTGTACACCATGGTTCCTGTACTTTGTCATCCTTTCCCTGTCTCACTGGAACGTATCCATGCAGAACTCCACATACATTTGCCCTGAACGTTTGCCACATACCTTCCGTAAGTTTCACTGAGAACATCTCTTCTCAATTTATGCTTCCGTGTTCCTGCCTGATAGCCTCATATTTCCCCTTACTCCAAATAAGCGCATACCTAACTTGTCTGTTTCTATCCCTCTCCAATGCTATGGTAAAGGGGATAGAAATTTGAGCACTACCTCCAAAATGCTCTCCCACTGAGAGATCTGACACCTGACCAGATTCATTTCCCAATACCAGATAAAGTACAGCCCCTCCTCATATAGACTTATCTACAAAATGTGTCAATAAAACTTACTAAACACATCTAACAAACTCCACCCCATCTAAACCCCTCACTCTAGGGAGATGCCAATCAATATTTGGGAAATTAAAATCTCCCACCACAACAACCCTGCTATTATTACACCTTTCCAGAATTGGTCCCCCTATCTGCTCCTCGATGTCCCTGTTACTATTGGGTGGTCTATAAAAAACACCCAGAAGAGTTATTGACCCCTTCCAGTTTCTAACTTCCACCCACAGACACTCAGTGGACAATTCCTCTATGACTTCCTCGGTTTCTGCAGCCAGGACAATATCTCTGATCATCAGTGCCATGCCCCCACATCTTTTGTCTCCCTCCCTGTCCTTTCTGAAACATCTAAAGCCTGGCACTTGAAGTAACCATTCCTGCCCCTGAGAAATCCAAGTCTCCGTATTGGCCACAAGATCATAGTTCTGGGTACTGATCCATACGTTGTTCATGATGCTTCCTGCATTAAAACAGACACATCCCAAACCATCGGTCTGAGTGCCTCCCTTCACTATCACCCGCCTATCCTCCCTCTCACACTGCCTACACGCTCTTCTTATTTGAGTGCCAACCGCCCCTTCCTCAATCTCTTCAGTCAGTACCCACATCCCAGCAATTCTAGTTTAAACCCGCCCCAATAGACTCAATAAATATTGCTGCGTGGATATTGGTCCTACGGGGATTCAAGTGCAAACTGTCCTTTTTGATGATTGATAAAAGACTGTGGGGAGAGAGTGGGACAGTGGGATTAGTTTGGGGATTGATACAGGACTGTGGGGAGAGAGTGGGACAGTGGGATTAGTTTGAGGATTGATACAGGACTGTGCGGAGAGAGTGGGATAGTGGGATTGGTTTGGGGATTGATACAGGACTGTGGGGAGAGAGTGGGACAGTGGGATTAGTTTGGGGATTGATAAAGGACTGTGGGGAGAGAGTGGGACTGTGGGATTAGTTTGGGGATTGATAAAGGACTGTGGGGAGAGAGTGGGACAGTGGGATTAGTTTGGGGATTGATAAAAGACTTTGGGGAGAGAGTGGGACAGTGGGATTAGTTTGGGGATTGATAAAGGACTGTGGGGAGAGAGTGGGACAGTGGGATTAGTTTGGGGATTGATACAGGACTGTGGGGAGAGAGTGGGACAGTGGGATTAGTTTGGGGATTGATAAAGGACTGTGGGGAGAGAGTGGGACAGTGGGATTAGTTTGGGGATTGATACAGGACTGTGGGGAGAGAGTGGGATAGTGGGATTAGTTTGGGGATTGATACAGGACTGTGGGGAGAAAGTGGGACTGTGGGATTAGTTTGGGGATTGAAACAGGACTGTGGGGAGAGAGTGAGACAGTGGGGTTAGTTTGGGGATTGATACAGGACTGTGGGGAGAGAGTGGGATAGTGGGATTAGTTTGGGGATTGATAAAGGACTGTGGGGAGAGAGTGGGACTGTGGGATTAGTTTGGGGATTGATACAGGACTGTGGGGAGAGAGTTGGACAGTGGGATTAGTTTGGGGATTGTTACAGGACTGTGGGGAGAGAGTGGGACAGTGGGATTAGTTTGGGAATCGATACAGGACTGTGGGGAGAGAGTGGGACAGTGGGATTAGTTTGGGGATCGATACAGGACTGTGGGGAGAGAGTGGGACAGTGGGATTAGTTTGGGGATTGATACAGGACTGTGGGGAGAGAGTGGGACAGTGGGATTAGTTTGGGGATTGATAAAGGACTGTGGGGAGAGAGTGGGACTGTGGGATCAGTTTGGGGATTGATACAGGACTGTGGGGAGAGAGTGGGACAGTAGGATTAGTTGGGGGATCGAAACAGGACTGTGGGGAGAGAGTGGGACAGTGGGATTAATTATAACCATTGAACATGTAACGATATAACAATTACAGCATGGAAACAGGCCATCTTGGCCATTCTAGTCCATGCCGAACACCTACTTTCACCTTATCCCACTGACCCACCCTCAGCCCATAACCCTCCATCCCTTTCCTGTCCATATACCTATCCAATTTTTTTCAGTGACAATACCGAACCTGCCTCTACCACTTCTTCTGGAAGCTCGTTCAACACAGCTACCACTGTCCGAGTAAAAAAATTCCCACTCGTGTTACCCCTAATCTTTTGCCCCACAACTCTCAACTCATGTCCTCTTCTTTGAATCTCCCATACTCTCAGTGGAAAAAGCCTATCCATGTCAGATCTATCTATCGTCCTCATAATTTTAAATACTTTTATCGTCCCCCCCTCAACCCTCTACGCTGCAAAGAATAAAGACCTAACTTGTTCAACCTTTCTCTGTAACTCAGGTGCTGAAACCCAGGTAACATTCTAGTAAATCTTCTCTGCACTCTCTCTATTTTGTTGAAATCTTTCCTGTAATTCAGTGACCAGAACTGTACACAATACTCCAAATTTGGCTTTACCAATGCCTTGTAGAATTTTAACATTACTTCCCAACTCCTAAACTCAATGCTCTGATTTATAAAGGCCAGCATACCAAAAGCTTTCTTCACCACCCTATCCACATGAGATTCCACCTTCAGGGAACTATGCACCATTATTCCTAGATCATTCTGTTCTACTGCATTCCTCAATGCCCTACCATTTACCATGTATGTCCTATTTTGGTTAGTCCTACCAAAATGTAGCACCTCACACTTATCAGCATTAAACTCCATCTGCCACCTTTCAGCCCACTCTTCTAACTGGCCTAAATCTCTCTGCAAGCTTTGGAAACCTATTTCATTATCCACAACGCCACCTACCTTAGTATCATCTACATACTTACTAATCCAATTTACCACCCCATCATCCAGATCATTAATGGGTATGACAAACAACATTGGACCCAGTACAGATCCCTGAGGCACACCACCAGTCAACGGCCTCCAACCTGACAAACAGTTACCCACCACTACTCTCTGGCATCTCCCATCCAGCCACTGGTGAATCCATTTTACAACTTCAATATTAATACCTAACGATTGAACCTTCCTAACTAACCTTCCATGTGGAACCTTGGCGAAGGCCTTTCTAAAGTCCATATAGACAACATCCACTGCTTTACCCTCGTCAACTTCCCTAGTAACCTCTTCAAAAAATTCAGTGTTTGTCAAATGTGACCTTCCACACACAAATCCATGTTGACTGTTCCTAATTAGACCCTGTCGATCCAGATAATTTTATGTACCATCCCTGAGTATACTTTCAATTAATTTACCCACCACTGACGTCAAACTTACAGCTCGATAATTGCTAGGTTTACTCTTAGATCATTCATTAAACAATGGAACAACATGAGCATTGCACCAATCCCCGTTTCTAATGACTTTTGAAAAATTTCTGTCAGAGTACCTGCTATTTCTACACTAACTTCCAACAAGGTCCTAGGGAACATCCTTTCAGGATCCAGAGATTTATCTACTTTTATATTCTTTAAAAGCGCCAGTACTTCTTCTTCTTTAATCATCATAGTTTCCATAATTCAATATCCTTCTCCTTAGTGTATACCAAAGAAAAGAAATTGTTCAAGATCTCCTCCAGCTCTTTTGGCTCCATACATAGCTGTCTACTCTGATTCACTAAGCGACCAACTTTATCCCTCACTGTCCTTTTGCTTTTAACATAATTGTAGAAACCCTTTTGATTTATTTTCACCTTACTTGCCAAAGCAACCTCCTATCTTCTTTTAGCTTTTCTAATTTCTTTCTTAAGATTCTTTTTAAATTCCTTATATTCCTTGAGAACTTTACGTACTCCATGCTGCCTATGTTTATTATAGATCTCCCTCTTTTTCCGAACCAAGTTTCCAATATCCCTTGAAAACCATGGCTCTCTCAAACTTTTAACCTTTCCTTTCAACCTAACAGGAACATAAAGATTCTGTACACATTTTACAAACTCCAAACCATCCAGCCCTTTTACAGAATGGGCTTCCCAGTCTATGTGTGAAAAATTAATCTCCCACAATCACAACTCTGTGCTTACTACAAATATCTGCTCTCTCCTTGCAAATTTACTCCTCCAATTCTCTCTCCCCATTAGGTGGTCTATAATACACATCTATAAGTGTTACTATACCTTTCCTATTCCTCAATTCCACCCATATAGCCTCCCTAGACTAGCCCTCTAATCTATCTTGCCAATGCACTGCTGTAATATTTTCTCTGACAAGCAATGCAACACCTCCCCCTCTTTCCCCTCTGATTCTATCACACCCAAAGCAACAAAATCCAGCAATAATTAGTTGCCAATCACACCCCTCCTGCAACCATGTTTCACTAATAGCTACAACATCGTATTTCAGGATTGATTCATGATTGTTGTGAGAGTGTGGGATTAATGTCTAAATCCTTGAGCTTTTCAATCCGCTGGAAGTCATCTCTACCATCGCCAACATCCTTTTCCATAGATAAAGTATTCATTAAGTGCCTCCGCTGTCTGCTCCAGTTCCACACACATTCTTCCACTGCCATAATTGATTGGTCCTATTCTCTCTTGTCTTAACCTCTTGTTCTTCACGTACTTGTAGAATGCTTGGGTTATCTTTAATCAAAGGCTTTCTCATTTTCTTTCTTAAGCTTTCTACTAGCCTGATAATCCTCTACATCTCTATCGTTACCTAGTATTTTAACCCTTTCATAATCTTTTCTTCTTGACTAGATTTTCAACAACCTTTGTACACCATGGTTCCTGTACTTTGTCATCCTTTCCCTGTCTCACTGGAACGTATCCATGCAGAACTCCACATACATTTGCCCTGAACGTTTGCCACATACCTTCCGTAAGTTTCACTGAGAACATCTCTTCTCAATTTATGCTTCCGTGTTCCTGCCTGATAGCCTCATATTTCCCCTTATTCCAAATAAGCGCATACCTAACTTGTCTGTTTCTATCCCTCTCCAATGCTATGGTAAAGGGGATAGAAATTTGAGCAATACCTCCAAAATGCTCTCCCACTGAGAGATCTGACACCTGACCAGATTCATTTCCCAATACCAGATAAAGTACAGCCCCTCCTCATATAGACTTATCTACAAAATGTGTCAATAAAACTTACTAAACACATCTAACAAACTCCACCCCATCTAAACCCCTCACTCTAGGGAGATGCCAATCAATATTTGGGAAATTAAAATCTCCCACCACAACAACCCTGCTATTATTACACCTTTCCAGAATTGGTCTCCCTATCTGCTCCTCGATGTCCCTGTTACTATTGGGTGGTCTATAAAAAACACCCAGAAGAGTTATTGACCCCTTCCAGTTTCTAACTTCCACCCACAGACACTCAGTAGACAATTCCTCTATGACTTCCTCGGTTTCTGCAGCCAGGACAATATCTCTGATCATCAGTGCCATGCCCCCACATCTTTTGTCTCCCTCCCTGTCCTTTCTGAAACATCTAAAGCCTGGCACTTGAAGTAACCATTCCTGCCCCTGAGAAATCCAAGTCTCTGTATTGGCCACAAGATCATAGTTCTGGGTACTGATCCATTCTTTGTTCATGATGCTTCCTGCATTAAAACAGACACATCCCAAACCATTGGTCTGAGTGCCTCCCTTCACTATCACCTGCCTATCCTCCCTCTCACACTGCCTACACGCTCTTCTTATTTGAGTGCCAACCGCCCCTTCCTCAATCTCTTCAGTCAGTACCCACATCCCAGCAATTCTAGTTTAAACCCTCCCCAATAGACTCAACAAATATTGCTGCCTGGATATTGGTCCTACGGGGATTCAAGTGCAAACTGTCCTTTTTGATGATTGATAAAAGACTGTGGGGAGAGAGTGGGACAGTGGGATTAGTTTGGGGATTGATACAGGACTGTGCGGAGAGAGTGGGACAGTGGGATTAGTTTGGGGATTGATACAGGACTGTGCGGAGAGAGTGGGACAGTGGGATTAGTTTGGGGATTGATACAGGACTGTGGGGAGAGAGTGGGACAGTGGGATTAGTTTGGGGATTGATAAAGGACTGTGGGGAGAGAGTGGGACTGTGGGATTAGTTTGGGGATTGATAAAGGACTGTGGGGAGAGAGTGGGACAGTGGGATTAGTTTGGGGATTGATAAGGGACTGTGGGGAGAGAGTGGGACTGTGGGATTAGTTTGGGGATTGATAAAGGACTGTGGGGAGAGAGTGGGACAGTGGGATTAGTTTGGGGATTGATAAAGGACTGTGGGGAGAGAGTGGGACAGTGGGATTAGTTTGGGGATTGATAAAGGACTGTGGGGAGAGAGTGGGACAGTGGGATTAGTTTGGGGATTGATACAGGACTGTGGGGAGAGAGTGGGACAGTGGGATTAGTTTGGGGATTGATAAAGGACTGTGGGGAGAGAGTGGGACAGTGCGATTAGTTTGGGGATTGATACAGGACTGTGGGGAGAAAGTGGGACTGTGGGATTAGTTTGGGGATTGATACAGGACTGTAATGAGAGAGTGAGACAGTGGGATTAGGTTGGGGATTGATACAGGACTCTGGGGAGAGAGTGGGATAGTGGGATTAGTTTGGGGATCGATACAGGACTGTGGGGAGAGAGTTGGACAGTGGGATTAGTTTGGGGATTGTTACAGGACTGTGGGGAGAGAGTGGGACAGTGGGATTAGTTTGGGGATTGATACAGGACTGTGGGGAGAGAGTTGGACAGTGGGATTAGTTTGGGGATTGATAAAGGACTGTGGGGAGAGAGTGGGACAGTGGGATTAGTTTGGGGATCGATACAGGACTGTGGGGAGAGAGTGGGACAGTGGGATTAGTTTGGGGATCGATACAGGACTGTGGGGAGAGAGTGGGACAGTGGGATTAGTTTGGGGATTGATACAGGACTGTGGGGAGAGAGTGGGACAGTGGGATTAGTTTGGGGATTGATAAAGGACTGTGGGGTGAGAGTGGGACTGTGGGATTAGTTTGGGGATTGATACAGGACTCTGGGGAGAGAGCTGGACAGTGGGATTAGTTTGGGGATTGATAAAGGACTGTGGGGAGAGAGTGGGACAGTGGGATTAGTTTGGGGATTGATACAGGACTGTGGGGAGAGAGTGGGACGGTGGGATTAGTTTGGGGATTGATACAGGACTGTAGGGAGAGAGTGGGACAGTGGGATTAGTTTGGGGATTGATACAGGACTGTGGGGAGAGAGTGGGACAGTGGGATTAGTTTGGGGATTGATAAAGGACTGTGGGGAGAGAGTGGGACTGTGGGATTAGTTTGGGGATTGATACAGGCCTGTGGGGAGAGAGTGGGACAGTGGGATTAGTTTGGGGATCGATACAGGACTGTGGGGAGAGAATGGGGCAGTGGGATTAGTTTGGGGCCGATCATCTTGTTGAGAACTGAGGCTGTGTGTTACCATTCGTGTGTAGTCTGATGCCGTCTAGTGCGGGGCAATGGGATCAGCGTGGGGTCAGACTCTGAGCTCTGGGCAGAGGGGGCTACAGCTCCCACCTCAGCAGCAGCCCGGGCTGGTAGCTCATCCCTGCCTGGTTCTGACGTTCCCCTGTCTCTCTCTGTTCCACCACTCTGCCGAGCCCTTTCCCTGAGCCCACAGCCTGGTAGACTCTGTTTGACAGAGCAGGGTCAGATGCCCGGTGATACTGTCTCCCTGACCCTCACTGAGCCTGACAATATGCTGGAGCCTTGTCCGCCCGATCTGTGTGTGTGTGTCTGTTCTCACCCGGAGAAGGTGCCCCTGTCCTCGACCCTGGGGTTTGAGGGCCGGGGACGTCCCCCAGCACGACCGCGGGGGTCGGGGCAGATCACCGCCCCCGCCGGACATTGACTTGCCCCTCCAAAGCCGCCCCTCGCCGACCACGCTTTGCCACAGATTGTTAAACCTGGGCAGATTGAGAGGCCCCATCTGCTGCTGTTTTCTCGCTGGCTCCTCTCGAAAACATGTTTTTCAGAGCCGAGGGCTCCCGGTGGGAGCGGGGAGTGGGCCCCGAGGGGAGGAGGCGTATCAGCCAATCCCGGTCCGGGCTGGGATCTCCCGGGGCGATCTGACGTCAGGAGCTGGAGCGTGGGAACCGAGGATTAACCCTTTACCTGCCCGGGCGCAGCACGCTGCATAGATCCCGAGGCCGGAGGAACAGGGTGGGGAGGGGGGTGAGTGGGGCAGATGGGCCCGGGGTCATGCAGCAGTGTGCCGGGTGGGGAGGGTGGGGGACAGGCAGGGTCCGGTCACTGTCTAAAGAGTGAGTCCCGTCCAGTTTCACAGCGAGCGGGAGGCTCAATATTTTTTCGGGGGGATTCTCCTGGTTTAGGACTGGGGTTCTCCTGGTTTTAACAGGGAGGAGTCCACTTGGACTCCAGTTCAGGCACGGTGTTCTCTGGACAGAGTCCTCCTGCTGTACAGCACATAAACAGGCCCTTCTGCCCCGCTAACCCCTGCTGAATCCAATGGGCCAAACGGCCTACTTCTGCTCCTCCATCCAAAGGCCTTGTTCTGTTGCCACAGGCAACTGTGGAGGCCCGGTCATTGGGCGTATTCAAGGCAGATGGCCTTCGGGGGAGAAGTCCAGGGAGTGGGGCCGAGAAGGGGGCTGGGGGTGGGGAGGGGGGAGGAGAGAAAGGCCCAGCGCTGACTAAATGGTGGAGCAGACTCGATGGGCCAAAGAGCCCCCGTCTGTTCCTAGACCAGTGAGGGAGGGCCAGCCTGCACACGCCCGACCCACAGTCCTCGGGGTGGATATTGAACCCTGGGACACTGCCTCGCCCTTTTTAAATAATTTACATGATTTCTGTTTTTCACACACAGAAAACCGGCAGCATAATACAAGGCCCTTCGGCCCACAGTGCTGTGCCGAACATGTCGCTCGATGTTTCTAAGTTCCACGTGCCCATCGAGGAGTCTCTTAAAGGACCCTGTCATTTCTGACGGCCCGTTCCACACACTCACCACTCTCTGTGTGAAAAACTTACCCCTGACATCTCCTCTGTACCTACTCCCCAGCACCTTAAAGCTGTGCCCTCTCGTGCTAGCCATTTCAGCCCCGGGAAATGGAGCCTCTGACTATCCACACGGTCAATGCCTCTCAGCATCTTGAACACCTCTATCCGGTCACCCCTCATCCTCTGATTTTGTTGGCGCCATTTTTAAACTATTCAAAATACGTATACTTATTTACCTAACTATTGCTCTTCTAGATTATGTACTGCATTGAAGTGCTGCTGCTAAG
>NW_026780374.1:0-39000 GCF_030144855.1 Hypanus sabinus | reverse complement strand
TCAGACACAGAGTGATTTTTCCTCTACACGGTCCAATCAAACACTCCCGGGGTCAGACACAGAGTGAATCTCCCTCCACACCGTCCCATCACACACTCCCGGGGTCAGACACAGAGTGATTATTGATCTACACGGTACCATCAAACACTCCCCGGGTCAGACACAGAGAGATTATTCCTCTACCCGGTCCCATCAAACACTCCCGGGGTCAGCCACAAAGTGATTATTCCTCTACACCGCCCATCACACTCTCCCGGGGTCAGACACACAGTGAATCGCCCTCCACACCGTCCCATCACACACTCCCGTGGTCAGACACAGAGTGATTTTTCCTCTACACGGTCCAATCAAACACTCCCGGGGTCAGACACAGAGTGTATCTCCCTCCACACCGTCCCATCACACACTCCCGTGGTCAGACGCAGTGTGATTATTCCTCTACACGGTCCCATCAAACACTCCCGGGGTCAGACACAGACTGAATATCCCTCCACACCGTTCCATCACACACTACCGGGGTCAGACACAGAGTGATTATTGATCTACACGGTCCAATCAAACACTCCAGGGGTCACACACAGAGAGATTATTCCTCTACACGATACAATCAAACACTCCCGGGGTCAGACACAGAGAGATTATTCCTCTACACGGTCCCATCAAACACTCCCGGTGTCAGACACAGAATCATTATCCCTCTACAAGGTCACATCAAAGACTTCCGTGGTCAGACACAGAGTGATTATTCCTCTACACGGTCTAATCAAACACTCCCGGGGTCAGCCGCAGAGTGATTATCCCTCTACACCGCCCATCACACTCTCCCGGGGTCAGACACAGAGTGAATCTCCCTCCACACCGTCCCATCACGCACTCCCGTGGTCAGACACAGAGTGATTATTCCTCTACATGGTCCCATCAAACACTCCCGGGGTCAGACACAGAGTGAATCTCCCTCCACACCGTCCCATCACACACTCCCGTGGTTAGACACAGTGTGATTATTCCTCTACACGGTCCCATCAAACACTCCCGGGGTCAGAAATAGACTGAATCTCCCTCCACACCGTCCCATCACACACTCCCGTGGTCAGACACAGAGTGATTAATATTCTACACCGACGCATCACACACTCCCGTGGTCAAACACAGAGTGATTATTCCTCTACAAGGTCCCATCAAACACTACCGGGGACAGACACAGAGTGAATCTCAATTCACACCGTCCCATCACACACTCCCGGGGTCAGACACAGATAGTTTATTCTACACGGTACCATCAAACACTCCCGGGGTCAGATACAGAGAGATTATTCCTCTACACGGACCCATCAAACACTCCCGGGGTCAGACACAGAGTGAATCTCAATCCTCACCGTCCAATCACACACACCCGGGGTCAGACACAGGGAGATTATTCCTCTACACGGTGCCATCAAACACTCCCGGGGTCAGACACAGACTGAATCTCCCTCCACACAGACCCATCATACAATCCCGGGGTCAGACACAGAGTGATTATTCCTCTACACGGTCCAATCAAACACTCCCGGGGTCAGCCGCAGAGTGATTATCCCTCTACACCGCCCATCACACTCTCCCGGGGTCAGTCACAGAGTGAATCTCCCTCCACACCGTCCCATCACACACTCCCGTGGTCAGACACAGAGTGATTATTCCTCTACACGGTCCCATCAAACACTCCCGGGGTCAGACACAGAGTGAATCTCCCTCCACACCGTCCCATCACACACTCCCGTGGTCAGACACAGTGTGATTATTCCTCTACAAGGTCCCATCAAACACTCCCGGGGTCAGACATAGACTGAATCTCCCTCCACACCGTCCCATCACACACTCCCGTGGTCAGACACTGAGTGATTAATACTCTACACCGACGCATCACACACTCCCGTGGTCAAACACAGAGTGATTATTGATCTACACGGTACCATCAAACACTCCCCGGGTCAGACAGAGTGATTATTGATCTACACGGTACCATCAAACACTCCCCGGGTCAGACACAGAGAGATTATTCCTCTACCCGGTCCCATCAAACACTCCCGGGGTCAGCCACAGAGTGATTATTCCTCTACACAGCCCATCACACTCTCCCGGGGTCAGACACAGAGTGAATCTCCCTCCACACCGTCCCATCACACACTCCCGTGGTCAGACACAGTGTGACTATTCCTCTACACGGTCCCATCAAACACTCCCGGGGTCAGACACAGACTGAATCTCCCTCCACACCGTCCCATCACACACTCCCGTGGTCAGACACAGAGTGATTAATACTCTACACCGACGCATCACACACTCCCGTGGTCAAACACAGAGTGATTTTTCCTCTACACGGTCCAATCAAACACTCCCGGGGTCAGACACAGAGTGAATCTCCCTCCACACCGTCCCATCACACACTCCCGTGGTCAGACACAGAGTGATTTTTCCTCTACACGGTCCAATCAAACACTCCCGGGGTCAGACACAGAGTGAATCTCCCTCCACACCGTCCCATCACACACTCCCGTGGTCAGACACAGTGTGATTATTCCTCTACACGGTCCCATCAAACACTCCAGGGGTCACACACAGACAGATTATTCCTCTACACGATACAATCAAACACTCCCGTGGTCAGACACAGAGTGATTATTCCTCTACATGGTCACATCAAACACTCCCGGGGTCAGACACAGAGTGAATCTCCCTCCACACCGTCCCATCACACACTCCCGTGGTCAGACACAGTGTGATTATTCCTCTACACGGTCCCATCAAACACTCCCGGGGTCAGACATAGACTGAATCTCCCTCCACACCGTCCCATCACACACTCCCGTGGTCAGACACAGAGTGATTAATACTCTACACCGACGCATCACACACTCCCGTGGTCAGACACAGAGTGATTATTCCTCTACACGGTCCCATCAAGCACTCCCGGGGTCAGACACAGAGTGAATCTCCCTCCACACCGTCCCATCACACACTCCCGTGGTCAGACACAGTGTGATTATTCCTCTACAAGGTCCCATCAAACACTCCCGGGGTCAGAAATAGACTGAATCTCCCTCCACACCGTCCCATCACACACTCCCGTGGTCAGACACAGAGTGATTAATACTCTACACCGACGCATCACACACTCCCGTGGTCAAACACAGAGTGATTATTGATCTACACGGTACCATCAAACACTCCCCGGGTCAGACACAGAGAGATTATTCCTCTACCCGGTCCCATCAAACACTCCCGGGGTCAGCCACAGAGTGATTATTCCTCTTCACCGCCCATCACACTCTCCCGGGGTCAGACACAGAGTGAATCTCCCTCCACACCGTCCCATCACACACACCCGTGGTCAGACACAGAGTGATTTTTCCTCTACACGGTCCAATCAAACACTCCCGGGGTCAGACACAGAGTGAATCTCCCTCCACACCGTCCCATCACACACTCCCGGGGTCAGACAGAGTGATTATTGATCTACACGGTACCATCAAACACTCCCCGGGTCAGACACAGAGAGATTATTCCTCTACCCGGTCCCATCAAACACTCCCGGGGTCAGCCACAGAGTGATTATTCCTCTACACAGCCCATCACACTCTCCCGGGGTCAGACACAGAGTGAATTTCCCTCCACACCGTCCCATCACACACTCCCGTGGTCAGACACAGAGTGATTTTTCCTCTACACGGTCCAATCAAACACTCCCGGGGTCAGACACAGAGTGAATCTCCCTCCACACCGTCCCATCACACACTCCCGTGGTCAGACACAGTGTGACTATTCCTCTACACGGTCCCATCAAACACTCCCGGGGTCAGACACAGACTGAATCTCCCTCCACACCGTTCCATAACACACTACCGGGGTCAGACACAGAGTGATTATTGATCTACACGGTCCAATCAAACACTCCCGGGGTCACACACAGAGAGATTATTCCTCTACACGATACAATCAAACACTCCCGGGGTCAGACACAGAGAGATTATTCCTCTACACGGTCCCATCAAACACTCCCGGGGTCAGACATAGACTGAATCTCCCTCCACACCGTCCCATCACACACTCCCGTGGTCAGACACAGAGTGATTAATACTCTACACGGTCCCATCAAACACTCCCGGGGTCAGACATAGACTGAATCTCCCTCCACACCGTCCCATCACACACTCC
Source organism: Hypanus sabinus (assembly GCF_030144855.1). Lineage (NCBI taxonomy): Eukaryota > Metazoa > Chordata > Chondrichthyes > Myliobatiformes > Dasyatidae > Hypanus > Hypanus sabinus. The sequence goes on along the minus strand of NW_026780374.1, from coordinate 34,806 downwards.
CGTGGTCAGACACAGAGTGATTAATACTCTACACCGACGCATCACACACTCCCGTGGTCAAACACAGAGTGATTATTCCTCTACACGGTTCCATCAAACACTCCCGGGTTCAGAATCAGAGTGAATCTCCCTCCACACCGTCCCATCACACACTCCCGGGGTCAGACAGAGATTGATTATTGATCTACACGGTACCATCAAACACTCCCCGGGTCAGACACAGAGAGATTATTCCTCTACACGGTCCCATCAAACACTCCCGGTGTCAGACACAGAGTCATTATCCCTCTACAAGGTCACATCAAAGACTTCCGTGGTCAGACACAGAGTGATTATTCCTCTACACGGCCCAATCAAACTCTCCCGGGGTCAGACACAGACTGAAGCTCCCTCCACACAGACCCATCATACAATCCGGGTGTCAGACACAGAGAGATTATTCCTCTACACGGTCCAATCAAACACTCCCGGGGTCAGACACAGAGTGAATCTCCCTCCACACCGTCCCATCACACACTCCCGTGGTCAGACACAGTGTGATTATTCCTCTACACGGTCCCATCAAACACTCCCGGGGTCAGACATAGACTGAATCTCCCTCCACACCGTCCCATCACACACTCCCGTGGTCAGACACCGAGTGATTAATACTCTACACCGACGCATCACACACTCCCGTGGTCAAACACAGAGTGATTATTCCTCTACACGGTTCCATCAAACACTCCCGGGGTCAGACACAGAGTGATTATTGATCTACACGGTACCATCAAACACTCCCGTGGTCAGACACAGAGTGATTAATACTCTACACCGACGCATCACACACTTTCGTGGTCAAACACAGAGTGATTATTCCTCTACAAGGTCCCATCAAACACTACCGGGGACAGACACAGAGTGAATCTCAATTCACACCGTCCCATCACACACTCCCGGGGTCAGACATAGATAGTTTATTCCTCTACACGGTACCATCAAACACTCCCGGGGTCAGATACAGAGAGATTATTCCTCTACACGGTCCCATCAAACACTCCCGGTGTCAGACACAGAATCATTATCCCTCTACAAGGTCACATCAAACACTTCCGTGGTCAGACACAGAGTGATTATTCCTCTACACGGCCCCATCAAACTCTCCCGGGGTCAGACACAGACTGAATCTCCCTCCACACCGTCCCATCATACAATCCCGGGGTCAGACACAGAGTGATTATTCCTCTACACGGTCTAATCAAACACTCCCGGGGTCAGCCACAGAGGGATTATTCCTCTACACCGCCCATCACACTCTCCCGGGGTCAGACAGAGTGAATCTCCCTCCACACCGTCCCATCACACACTCCCGTGGTCAGACACAGAGTGATTATTCCTCTACACGGTCCCATCAAACACTCCCGGGGTCAGACACAGAGTGAATCTCCCTCCACACCGTCCCATCACACACTCCCGTGGTCAGACACAGTGTGATTATTCCTCTACACGGTCCCATCAAACACTCCCGGGGTCAGACATAGACTGAATCTCCCTCCACACCGTCCCATCACACACTCCCGTGGTCAGACACAGAGTGATTAATACTCTACACCGACGCATCACACACTCCCGTGGTCAAACACAGAGTGATTATTCCTCTACAAGGTCCCATCAAACACTACCGGGGACAGACACAGAGTGAATCTCAATTCACACCGTCCCATCACACACTCCCGGGGTCAGACATAGATAGTTCATTCCTCTACACGGACCCATCAAACACTCCCGGGGTCAGACACAGAGTGAATCTCAATCCTCACCGTCCAATCACACACACCCGGGGTCAGACACAGGGAGATTATTCCTCTACACGGTGCCATCAAACACTCCCGGGGTCAGACACAGACTGAATCTCCCTCCACACAGACCCATCATACAATCCCGGGGTCAGACACAGAGTGATTATTCCTCTACACGGTCCAATCAAACACTCCCGGGGTCAGCCGCAGAGTGATTATCCCTCTACACCGCCCATCACACTCTCCCGGGGTCAGTCACAGAGTGACTCTCCCTCCACACCGTCCCATCACACACTCCCGTGGTCAGACACAGAGTGATTATTCCTCTACACGGTCCCATCAAACACTCCCGGGGTCAGACACAGAGTGAATCTCCCTCCACACCGTCCCATCACACACTCCCGTGGTCAGACACAGTGTGATTATTCCTCTACAAGGTCCCATCAAACACTCCCGGGGTCAGACACAGAGTGAATCTCCCTCCACACCGTCCCATCACACACTCCCGTGGTCAGACACAGTGTGATTATTCCTCTACAAGGTCCCATCAAACACTCCCGGGGTCAGACATAGACTGAATCTCCCTCCACACCGTCCCATCACACACTCCCGTGGTCAAACACAGAGTGATTATTCCTCTACACGGTTCCATCAAACACTCCCGGGGTCAGACACAGAGTGATTATTGATCTACACGGTACCATCAAACACTCCCGGGGTCAGACACAGAGTGATTATTGATCTACACGGTACCATCAAACACTCCCCGGGTCAGTCACAGAGAGATTATTCCTCTACAAGGTCCCATCAAACACTCCCGGGGTCAGACACAGAGTGAATCTCCCTCCACACCGTCCCATCACACACTCCCGTGGTCAGACACAGAGTGATTTTTCCTCTACACGGTCCAATCAAACACTCCCGGGGTCAGACACAGAGTGAATCTCCCTCCACACCGTCCCATCACACACTCCCGCGGTCAGACACAGAGTGATTATTGATCTACACGGTACCATCAAACACTCCCCGGGTCAGACACAGAGAGATTATTCCTCTACCCGGTCCCATCAAACACTCCCGGGGTCAGCCACAGAGTGATTATTCCTCAACACAGCCCATCGCACTCTCCCGGGGTCAGACACAGTGTGAATCTCCCTCCACACCGTCCCATCACACACTCCCGTGGTCAGACACAGAGTGATTTTTCTTCTACAAGGTCCAATCAAACACTCCCGGGGTCAGACACAGAGTGATTATTGATCTACACGGTACCATCAAACAATCCCCCGGTCAGACACAGAGAGATTATTCCTCTACCCGGTCCCATCAAACACTCCCGGGGTCAGCCACAGAGTGATTATTCCTCTACACCGCCCATCACACTCTCCCGGGGTCAGACACAGAGTGAATCTCCCTCCACACCGTCCCATCACACACTCCCGTGGTCAGACACAGAGTGATTTTTCCTCTACACGGTCCAATCAAACACTCCCGGGGTCAGACACAGAGTGAATCTCCCTCCACACCGTCCCATCACACACTCCCGGGGTCAGACACAGAGTGATTATTGATCTACACTGTACCATCAAACACTCCCCGGGTCAGACACAGAGAGATTATTCCTCTACCCGGTCCCATCAAACACTCCCGGGGTCAGCCACAGAGTGATTATTCCTCTACATAGCCCATCACACTCTCCCGGGGTCAGACACAGAGTGAATCTCCCTCCACACCGTCCCATCACACACTCCCGTGGTCAGACACAGAGTGATTTTTCCTCTACACGGTCCAATCAAACACTCCCGGGGTGAGCCACAGAGTGATTATTCCTCTACACCGCCCATCACACTCTCCCGGGGTCAGACAGAGTGAATCTCCCTCCACACCGTCCCATCACACACTCCCGTGGTCAGACACAGAGTGATTATTCCTCTACACGGTCCCATCAAACACTCCCGGGGTCAGACACAGAGTGAATCTCCCTCCACACCGTCCCATCACACACTCCCGTGGTCAGACACAGTGTGATTATTCCTCTACACGGTCCCATCAAACACTCCCGGGGTCAGACATAGACTGAATCTCCCTCCACACCGTCCCATCACACACTCCCGTGGTCAGACACAGAGTGATTAATACTCTACACCGACGCATCACACACTCCCGTGGTCAAACACAGAGTGATTATTCCTCTACAAGGTCCCATCAAACACTACCGGGGACAGACACAGAGTGAATCTCAATTCACACCGTCCGATCACACACTCCCGGGGTCAGACATAGATAGTTTATTCCTCTACACGGTACCATCAAACACTCCCGGCGTCAGATACTGAGAGATTATTCCTCTACACGGACCCATCAAACACTCCCGGGGTCAGACACAGAGTGAATCTCAATCCTCACCGTCCAATCACACACACCCGGGGTCAGACACAGGGAGATTATTCCTCTACACGGTGCCATCAAACACTCCCGGGGTCAGACACAGACTGAATCTCCCTCCACACAGACCCATCATACAATCCCGGGGTCAGACACAGAGTGATTATTCCTCTACACGGTCCAATCAAACACTCCCGGGGTCAGCCGCAGAGTGAATATCCCTCTACACCGCCCATCACACTCTCCCGGGGTCAGTCACAGAGTGAATCTCCCTCCACACCGTCCCATCACACAGTCCCGTGGTCAGACACAGAGTTATTATTCCTCTACACGGTCCCATCAAACACTCCCGGGGTCAGACACAGAGTGAATCTCCCTCCACACCGTCCCATCACACACTCCCGTGGTCAGACACAGTGTGATTATTCCTCTACAAGGTCCCATCAAACACTCCCGGGGTCAGACACAGAGTGAATCTCCCTCCACACCGTCCCATCACACACTCCCGTGGTCAGACACGGAGTGATTATTGATCTACACGGTACCATCAAACACTCCCCGGGTCAGACACAGAGAGATTATTCCTCTACCCCGTCCCATCAAACACTCCCGGGGTCAGCCACAGAGTGATTATTCCTCTACACAGCCCATCACACTCTCCCGGGGTCAGACACAGAGTGAATCTCCCTCCACACCGTCCCATCACACACTCCCGTGGTCAGACACAGAGTGATTTTTCCTCTACACGGTCCAATCAAACACTCCCGGGGTGAGCCACAGAGTGATTATTCCTCTACACCGCCCATCACACTCTCCCGGGGTCAGACAGAGTGAATCTCCCTCCACACCGTCCCATCACACACTCCCGTGGTCAGACACAGAGTGATTATTCCTCTACACGGTCCCATCAAACACTCCCGGGGTCAGACACAGAGTGAATCTCCCTCCACACCGTCCCATCACACACTCCCGTGGTCAGACACAGTGTGATTATTCCTCTACACGGTCCCATCAAACACTCCCGGGGTCAGACATAGACTGAATCTCCCTCCACACCGTCCCATCACACACTCCCGTGGTCAGACACAGAGTGATTAATACTCTACACCGACGCATCACACACTCCCGTGGTCAAACACAGAGTGATTATTCCTCTACAAGGTCCCATCAAACACTACCGGGGACAGACACAGAGTGAATCTCAATTCACACCGTCCGATCACACACTCCCGGGGTCAGACATAGATAGTTTATTCCTCTACACGGTACCATCAAACACTCCCGGCGTCAGATACTGAGAGATTATTCCTCTACACGGACCCATCAAACACTCCCGGGGTCAGACACAGAGTGAATCTCAATCCTCACCGTCCAATCACACACACCCGGGGTCAGACACAGGGAGATTATTCCTCTACACGGTGCCATCAAACACTCCCGGGGTCAGACACAGACTGAATCTCCCTCCACACAGACCCATCATACAATCCCGGGGTGAGACACAGAGTGATTATTCCTCTACACGGTCCAATCAAACACTCCCGGGGTCAGCCGCAGAGTGAATATCCCTCTACACCGCCCATCACACTCTCCCGGGGTCAGTCACAGAGTGAATCTCCCTCCACACCGTCCCATCACACACTCCCGTGGTCAGACACAGAGTTATTATTCCTCTACACGGTCCCATCAAACACTCCCGGGGTCAGACACAGAGTGAATCTCCCTCCACACCGTCCCATCACACACTCCCGTGGTCAGACACAGTGTGATTATTCCTCTACAAGGTCCCATCAAACACTCCCGGGGTCAGACATAGACTGAATCTCCCTCCACACCGTCCCATCACACACTCCCGTGGTCAGACACAGAGTGATTATTGATCTACACGGTACCATCAAACACTCCCCGGGTCAGACACAGAGAGATTATTCCTCTACCCGGTCCCATCAAACACTCCCGGGGTCAGCCACAGAGTGATTATTCCTCTACACCGCCCATCACACTCTCCCGGGGTCAGACACAGAGTGAATCTCCCTCCACACCGTCCCATCACACACTCCCGTGGTCAGACACAGAGTGATTTTTCCTCTACACGGTCCAATCAAACACTCCCGGGGTCAGACACAGAGTGAATCTCCCTCCACACCGTCCCATCACACACTACCGGGGTCAGACACAGAGTGATTATTGATCTACACGGTACCATCAAACACTCCCCGGGTCACACACAGAGAGATTATTCCTCTACCCGGTCCCATCAAACACTCCCGGGGTCAGCCACAGAGTGATTATTCCTCAACACAGCCCATCACACTCTCCCGGGGTCAGACACAGAGTGAATCTCCCTCCACACCGTCCCATCACACACTCCCGTGGTCAGACACAGAGTGATTTTTCTTCTACACGGTCCAATCAAACACTCCCGGGGTCAGACACAGAGTGAATCTCCCTCCACACCGTCCCATCACACACTCCCGTGGTCAGACACAGTGTGATTATTCCTCTACACGGACCCATCAAACACTCCCGGGGTCAGACACAGAGTGAATCTCCCTCCACACCGTCCCATCACACACTACCGGGGTCAGACACAGAGTGATTATTGATCTACACGGTACCATCAAACACTCCGCGGGTCACACACAGAGAGATTATTCCTCTACCCGGTCCCATCAAACACTCCCGGGGTCAGCCACAGAGTGATTATTCCTCAACACAGCCCATCACACTCTCCCGGGGTCAGACACAGAGTGAATCTCCCTCCACACCGTCCCATCACACACTCCCGTGGTCAGACACAGAGTGATTTTTCTTCTACACGGTCCAATCAAACACTCCCGGGGTCAGACACAGAGTGAATCTCCCTCCACACCGTCCCATCACACACTCCCGTGGTCAGACACAGTGTGATTATTCCTCTACACGGACCCATCAAACACTCCCGGGGTCAGACACAGACTGAATCTCCCTCCACACCGTTCCATAACACACTACCGGGGTCAGACACAGAGTGATTATTGATCTACACGGTCCAATCAAACACTCCCGGGGTCACACACAGAGAGATTATTCCTCTACACGATACAATCAAACACTCCCGGGGTCAGACACAGAGAGATTATTCCTCTACACGGTCCCATCAAACACTCCCGGTGTCAGACACAGAATCATTATCCCTCTACAAGGTCACATCAAACACTTCCGTGGTCAGACACAGAGTGATTATTCCTCTACACGGCCCCATCAAACTCTCCCGGGGTCAGACACAGACTGAATCTCCCTCCACACCGTCCCATCATACAATCCCGGGGACAGACACAGAGTGATTATTCCTCTACACGGTCTAATCAAACACTCCCAGGGTCAGCCGCAGAGTGATTATCCCTCTACACCGCCCATCACACTCTCCCGGGGTCAGACACAGAGTGAATCTCCCTCCACACCGTCCCATCACACACTCCCGTGGTCAGACACAGTGTGATTATTCCTCTACACGGTCCCATCAAACACTCCCGGGGTCTGACATAGACTGAATCTCCCTCCACACCGTCCCATCACACACTCCCGTGGTCAGACACAGAGAGATTAATACTCTACACCGACGCATCACACACTCCCGTGGTCAAACACAGAGTGATTATTCCTCTACAAGGTCCCATCAAACACTACCGGGGACAGACACAGAGTGAATCTCAATTCACACCGTCCCATCACACACTCCCGGGGTCAGACACAAATAGTTTATTCCTCTACACGGTACCATCAAACACTCCCGGGGTCAGATACAGAGAGATTATTCCTCTACACGGACCCATCAAACACTCCCGGGGTCAGACACAGAGTGAATCTCAATCCTCACCGTCCAATCACACACACCCGGGGTCAGACACAGGGAGATTATTCCTCTACACGGTGCCATCAAACACTCCCGGGGTCAGCCGCAGAGTGATTATCCCTCTACACCGCCCATCACACTCTCCCGGGGTCAGTCACAGAGTGAATCTCCCTCCACACCGTCCCATCACACACTCCCGAGGTCAGACACAGAGTGATTATTCCTCTACACGGTCCCATCAAACACTCCCGGGGTCAGACACAGAGTGATTAATACTCTACACCGACGCATCACACACTCCCGTGGTCAAACACAGAGTGATTATTCCTCTACCCGGTCCCATCAAACACTCCCGGGGTCAGCCACAGAGTGATTATTCCTCTACACTGCCCATCACACTCTCCCGGGGTCAGACACAGAGTGAATCTCGCTCCACACCGTCCCATCACACACTCCCGTGGTCAGACACAGAGTGATTTTTCCTCTACACGGTCCAATCAAACACTCCCGGAGTCAGACACAGAGTGAATCTCCCTCCACACCGTCCCATCACACACTCCCGTGGTCAGACACAGTGTGATTATTCCTCTACACGGTCCCATCAAACACTCCCGGGGACAGACACAGACTGAATCTCCCTCCTCACCGTCCCATCACACACTACCGGGGTCAGTCACAGAGTGATTATTGATCTACACGGTCCAATCAAACACTCCCGGGGTCAGACACAGAGAGATTATTCCTCTACACGGTACAATCAAACACTCCCGGGGTCAGACACAGAGAGATTATTCCTCTACACGGTCCCATCAAACACTCCCGGTGTCAGACACAGAATCATTATCCCTCTACAAGGTCACATCAAACACTTCCGTGGTCAGACACAGAGTGATTATTCCTCTACACGGCCCCATCAAACTCTCCCGGGGTCAGACACAGACTGAATCTCCCTCCACACCGTCCCATCATACAATCCCGGGGTCAGACACAGAGTGATTATTCCTCTTCACGGTCTAATCAAACACTCCCGGGGTCAGCCGCAGAGTGATTATCCCTCTACACCGCCCATCACACTCTCCCGGGGTCAGACACAGAGTGAATCTCCCTCCACACCGTCCCATCACACACTCCCGGGGTCAGACACAGAGTGATTATTGATCTACACGGTACCATCAAACACTCCCCGGGTCAGACACAGAGAGATTATTCCCCTACCCGGTCCCATTAAACACTCCCGGGGTCAGCCACAGAGTGATTATTCCTCTACACAGCCCATCACACTCTCCCGGGGTCAGACACAGAGTGAATCTCCCTCCACACCGTCCCATCACACACTCCCGTGGTCAGACACAGAGTGATTTTTCCTCTACACGGTCCAATCAAACACTCCCGGGGTCAGACACAGAGTGAATCTCCCTCCACACCGTCCCATCACACACTCCCGTGGTCAGACACAGTGTGATTATTCCTCTACACGGTCCCATCAAAGACTCCCGGGGTCAGACACAGACTGAATCTCCCTCCACACCGTTCCATAACACACTACCGGGGTCAGACACAGAGTGATTATTGATCTACACGGTCCAATCAAACACTCCCGGGGTCACACACAGAGAGATTATTCCTCTACACGATACAATCAAACACTCCCGGGGTCAGACACAGAGAGATTATTCCTCTACACGGTCCCATCAAACACTCCCGGTGTCAGACACAGAATCATTATCCCTCTACAAGGTCACATCAAACACTTCCGTGGTCAGAATCAGAGTGATTATTCCTCTACACGGCCCCATCAAACTCTCCCGGGGTCAGACACAGACTGAATCTCCCTCCACACCGTCCCATCATACAATCCCGGGGACAGACACAGAGTGATTATTCCTCTACACGGTCTAATCAAACACTCCCGGGGTCAGCCGCAGAGTGATTATCCCTCTACACCGCCCATCACACTCTCGCGGGGTCAGACACAGACTGAATCTCCCTCCACACCGTCCCATCACACACTCCCGTGGTCAGACACAGAGTGATTATTCCTCTACACGGTCCCATCAAACTCTCCCGGGGTCAGACACAGAGTGAATCTCCCTCCACACCGTCCCATCACACACTCCCGTGGTCAGACACAGTGTGATTATTCCTCTACACGGTCCCATCAAACACTCCCGGGGTCAGACATAGACTGAATCTCCCTCCACTCCGTCCCATCACACACTCCCGTTGTCAGACACAGAGTGATTAATACTCTACACCGACGCATCACACACTCCCGTGGTCAAACACAGAGTGATTATTCCTCTACACGGTTCCATCAAACACTCCCGTGTTCAGAACAGAGTGAATCTCCCTCCACGCCGTCCCATCACACACTCCCGGGGTCAGACACAGAGTGATTATTGATCTACACGGTCCATCAAACACTCCCCGGGTCAGACACAGAGAGATTATTCCTCTACACGGTCCCATCAAACACTCCCGGTGTCAGACACAGAGTCATTATCCCTCTACAAGGTCACATCAAAGACTTCCGTGGTCAGACACAGAGTGATTATTCCTCTACACGGCCCCATCAAACTCTCCCGGGGTCAGACACAGACTGAATCTCCCTCCACACAGACCCTTCATACAATCCGGGGGTCAGACACTGAGTGATTATTCCTCTACACGGTCCAATCAAACACTCCCGGGGTCAGCCGCAGAGTGATTATCCCTCTACACCGCCCATCACACTCTCCCGGGGTCAGTCACAGAGTGAATCTCCCTCCACACCGTCCCATCACACACTCCCGTGGTCAGACACAGAGAGATTATTCCTCTACACGGTCCCATCAAACACTCCCGGGGTCAGACACAGAGTGAATCTCCCTCCACACCGTCCCATCACACACTCCCGTGGTCAGACACAGTGTGATTATTCCTCTACACGGTCCCATCAAACACTCCCGGGGTCAGACATAGACTGAATCTCCCTCCACACCGTCCCATCACACACTCCCGTGGTCAGACACAGAGTGAATCTCCCTCCACACCGTCCCATCACACACTCCCGGGGTCAGACACAGAGTGATTATTGATCTACACGGTACCATCAAACACTCCCCGGGTCAGACACAGAGAGATTATTCCCCTACCCGGTCCCATTAAACACTCCCGGGGTCAGCCACAGAGTGATTATTCCTCTACACAGCCCATCACACTCTCCCGGGGTCAGACACAGAGTGAATCTCCCTCCACACCGTCCCATCACACACTCCCGTGGTCAGACACAGAGTGATTTTTCCTCTACACGGTCCAATCAAACACTCCCGGGGTCAGACACAGAGTGAATCTCCCTCCACACCGTCCCATCACACACTCCCGTGGTCAGACACAGTGTGATTATTCCTCTACACGGTCCCATCAAAGACTCCCGGGGTCAGACACAGACTGAATCTCCCTCCACACCGTTCCATAACACACTACCGGGGTCAGACACAGAGTGATTATTGATCTACACGGTCCAATCAAACACTCCCGGGGTCACACACAGAGAGATTATTCCTCTACACGATACAATCAAACACTCCCGGGGTCAGACACAGAGAGATTATTCCTCTACACGGTCCCATCAAACACTCCCGGTGTCAGACACAGAATCATTATCCCTCTACAAGGTCACATCAAACACTTCCGTGGTCAGAATCAGAGTGATTATTCCTCTACACGGCCCCATCAAACTCTCCCGGGGTCAGACACAGACTGAATCTCCCTCCACACCGTCCCATCATACAATCCCGGGGACAGACACAGAGTGATTATTCCTCTACACGGTCTAATCAAACACTCCCGGGGTCAGCCGCAGAGTGATTATCCCTCTACACCGCCCATCACACTCTCGCGGGGTCAGACACAGACTGAATCTCCCTCCACACCGTCCCATCACACACTCCCGTGGTCAGACACAGAGTGATTATTCCTCTACACGGTCCCATCAAACTCTCCCGGGGTCAGACACAGAGTGAATCTCCCTCCACACCGTCCCATCACACACTCCCGTGGTCAGACACAGTGTGATTATTCCTCTACACGGTCCCATCAAACACTCCCGGGGTCAGACATAGACTGAATCTCCCTCCACTCCGTCCCATCACACACTCCCGTTGTCAGACACAGAGTGATTAATACTCTACACCGACGCATCACACACTCCCGTGGTCAAACACAGAGTGATTATTCCTCTACACGGTTCCATCAAACACTCCCGTGTTCAGAACAGAGTGAATCTCCCTCCACGCCGTCCCATCACACACTCCCGGGGTCAGACACAGAGTGATTATTGATCTACACGGTCCATCAAACACTCCCCGGGTCAGACACAGAGAGATTATTCCTCTACACGGTCCCATCAAACACTCCCGGTGTCAGACACAGAGTCATTATCCCTCTACAAGGTCACATCAAAGACTTCCGTGGTCAGACACAGAGTGATTATTCCTCTACACGGCCCCATCAAACTCTCCCGGGGTCAGACACAGACTGAATCTCCCTCCACACAGACCCTTCATACAATCCGGGGGTCAGACACTGAGTGATTATTCCTCTACACGGTCCAATCAAACACTCCCGGGGTCAGCCGCAGAGTGATTATCCCTCTACACCGCCCATCACACTCTCCCGGGGTCAGTCACAGAGTGAATCTCCCTCCACACCGTCCCATCACACACTCCCGTGGTCAGACACAGAGAGATTATTCCTCTACACGGTCCCATCAAACACTCCCGGGGTCAGACACAGAGTGAATCTCCCTCCACACCGTCCCATCACACACTCCCGTGGTCAGACACAGTGTGATTATTCCTCTACACGGTCCCATCAAACACTCCCGGGGTCAGACATAGACTGAATCTCCCTCCACACCGTCCCATCACACACTCCCGTGGTCAGACACAGAGTGATTAATACTCTACACCGACGCATCACACACTCCCGTGGTCAAACACAGAGTGATTATTCCTCTACACGGTTCCATCAAACACTCCCGGGGTCAGAATCAGGGTGAATCTCCCTCCACACCGTCCCATCATACACTCCCGGGGTCAGCCGCAGAGTGATTATCCCTCTACACCGCCCATCACACTCTCCCGGGGTCAGTCACAGAGAGAATCTCCCTCCACACCGTCCCATCACACACTCCCGTGGTCAGACACAGAGAGATTATTCCTCTACACGGTCCCATCAAACACTCCCGGGGTCAGACACAGTGTGAATCTCCCTCCACACCGTCCCATCACACACTCCCGTGGTCAGACACAGTGTGATTATTCCTCTACACGGTCCCATCAAAGACTCCCGGGGTCAGACACAGACTGAATCTCCCTCCACACCGTTCCATAACACACTACCGGGGTCAGACACAGAGTGATTATTGATCTACACGGTCCAATCAAACACTCCCGGGGTCACACACAGAGAGATTATTCCTCTACACGATACAATCAAACACTCCCGGGGTCAGACACAGAGAGATTATTCCTCTACACGGTCCCATCAAACACTCCCGGTGTCAGACACAGAATCATTATCCCTCTACAAGGTCACATCAAACACTTCCGTGGTCAGAATCAGAGTGATTATTCCTCTACACGGCCCCATCAAACTCTCCCGGGGTCAGACACAGACTGAATCTCCCTCCACACCGTCCCATCATACAATCCCGGGGACAGACACAGAGTGATTATTCCTCTACACGGTCTAATCAAACACTCCCGGGGTCAGCCGCAGAGTGATTATCCCTCTACACCGCCCATCACACTCTCGCGGGGTCAGACACAGACTGAATCTCCCTCCACACCGTCCCATCACACACTCCCGTGGTCAGACACAGAGTGATTATTCCTCTACACGGTCCCATCAAACTCTCCCGGGGTCAGACACAGAGTGAATCTCCCTCCACACCGTCCCATCACACACTCCCGTGGTCAGACACAGTGTGATTATTCCTCTACACGGTCCCATCAAACACTCCCGGGGTCAGACATAGACTGAATCTCCCTCCACTCCGTCCCATCACACACTCCCGTTGTCAGACACAGAGTGATTAATACTCTACACCGACGCATCACACACTCCCGTGGTCAAACACAGAGTGATTATTCCTCTACACGGTTCCATCAAACACTCCCGTGTTCAGAACAGAGTGAATCTCCCTCCACACCGTCCCATCACACACTCCCGGGGTCAGACACAGAGTGATTATTGATCTACACGGTCCATCAAACACTCCCCGGGTCAGACACAGAGAGATTATTCCTCTACACGGTCCCATCAAACACTCCCGGTGTCAGACACAGAGTCATTATCCCTCTACAAGGTCACATCAAAGACTTCCGTGGTCAGACACAGAGTGATTATTCCTCTACACGGCCCCATCAAACTCTCCCGGGGTCAGACACAGACTGAATCTCCCTCCACACAGACCCTTCATACAATCCGGGGGTCAGACACTGAGTGATTATTCCTCTACACGGTCCAATCAAACACTCCCGGGGTCAGCCGCAGAGTGATTATCCCTCTACACCGCCCATCACACTCTCCCGGGGTCAGTCACAGAGTGAATCTCCCTCCACACCGTCCCATCACACACTCCCGTGGTCAGACACAGAGAGATTATTCCTCTACACGGTCCCATCAAACACTCCCGGGGTCAGACACAGAGTGAATCTCCCTCCACACCGTCCCATCACACACTCCCGTGGTCAGACACAGTGTGATTATTCCTCTACACGGTCCCATCAAACACTCCCGGGGTCAGACATAGACTGAATCTCCCTCCACACCGTCCCATCACACACTCCCGTGGTCAGACACAGAGTGATTAATACTCTACACCGACGCATCACACACTCCCGTGGTCAAACACAGAGTGATTATTCCTCTACACGGTTCCATCAAACACTCCCGGGGTCAGAATCAGGGTGAATCTCCCTCCACACCGTCCCATCATACACTCCCGGGGTCAGCCGCAGAGTGATTATCCCTCTACACCGCCCATCACACTCTCCCGGGGTCAGTCACAGAGAGAATCTCCCTCCACACCGTCCCATCACACACTCCCGTGGTCAGACACAGAGAGATTATTCCTCTACACGGTCCCATCAAACACTCCCGGGGTCAGACACAGAGTGAATCTCCCTCCACACCGTCCCATCACACACTCCCGTGGTCAGACACAGTGTGATTATTCCTCTACACGGTCCCATCAAACACTCCCGGGGTCAGACATAGACTGAATCTCCCTCCACACCGTCCCATCACACACTCCCGTGGTCAGACACAGAGTGATTAATACTCTACACCGACGCATCACACACTCCCGTGGTCAAACACGGAGTGATTATTCCTCTACACGGTTCCATCAAACACTCCCGGGGTCAGAATCAGGGTGAATCTCCCTCCACACCGTCCCATCACACACTCCCGGGGTCAGACACAGAGTGATTATTGATCTACACGGTACCATCAAACACTCCCCGTGTCAGACACAGAGAGATTATTCCTCTACCCGGTCCCATCAAACACGCCCGGGGTCAGCCACAGAGTGATTATTCCTCTACACCGCCCATCACACTCTCCCGGGGTCTGACACAGAGTGAATCTCCCTCCACACCGTCCCATCACACACTCCCGTGGTCAGACACAGAGTGATTTTTCCTCTACACGGCCCCATCAAACTCTCCCGGGGTCAGACACAGACTGAATCTCCCTCCACACCATCCCATCATACAATCCCGGGGTCAGACACAGAGTGATTATTCCTCTACACGGTCTAATCACACACTCCCGTGGTCAAACACAGAGTGATTATTCCTCTACACGGTTCCATCAAACACTCCCGGGTTCAGAACAGAGTGAATCTCCCTCCACACCGTCCCATCACACACTCCCGGGGTCAGACACAGAGTGATTATTGATCTACACGTCCATCAAACACTCCCCGGGTCAGACACAGAGAGATTATTCCTCTACACGGTCCCATCAAACACTCCCGGTGTCAGGCACAGAGTCATTATCCCTCTACAAGGTCACATCAAAGACTTCCGTGGTCAGACACAGAGTGATTATTCCTCTACACGGCCCCATCAATCTCTCCCGGGGTCAGACACAGACTGAATCTCCCTCCACACAGACCCATCATACAATCCGGGGGTCAGACACAGAGTGATTATTCCTCTACACGGTCCAATCAAACACTCCCGGAGTCAGCCGCAGAGTGATTATCCCTCTACACCGCCCATCACACTCTCCCGGGGTCAGTCACAGAGTGAATCTCCCTCCACACCGTCCCATCACACACTCCCGTGGTCAGACACAGAGAGATTATTCCTCTACACGGTCCCATCAAACACTCCCGGGGTCAGACACAGAGTGAATCTCCCTCCACACCGTCCCATCACACACTCCCGTGGTCAGACACAGTGTGATTATTCCTCTACACGGTCCCATCAAACACTCCCGGGGTCAGACATAGACTGAATCTCCCTCCACACCGTCCCATCACACACTCCCGTGGTCAGACACAGAGTGATTAATACTCTACACCGACGCATCACACACTCCCGTGTTCAAACACAGAGTGATTATTCCTCTACACGGTTCCATCAAACACTCCCGGGGTCAGAATCAGGGTGAATCTCCCTCCACACCGTCCCATCACACACTCCCGGGGTCAGACACAGAGTGATTATTGATCTACACGGTACCATCAAACACTCCCCGGGTCAGACACAGAGAGATTATTCCTCTACCCGGTCCCATCAAACATACCGGGGTCAGCCACAGAGTGATTATTCCTCTACACCGCCCATCACACTCTCCCGGGGTCAGACACAGAGTGAATCTCCCTCCACACCGTCCCATCACACACTCCCGTGGTCAGACACAGAGTGATTTTTCCTCTACACGGCCCCATCAAACTCTCCCGGGGTCAGACAGAGTGAATCTCCCACCACACCGTCCCATCACACACTCCCGTGGTCAGACACAGAGTGATCTTTCCTCTACACGGTCCAATCAAACACTCCCGGGGTCAGACACAGAGAGATTATTCCTCTACACGGTACAATCAAACACTCCCGGGGTCAGACACAGAGAGATTATTCCTCTACACGGTCCCATCAAACACTCCCGGTGTCAGACACAGAATCATTATCCCTCTACAAGGTCACATCAAACACTTCCGTGGTCAGACACAGAGTGATTATTCCTCTACACGGCCCCATCAAACTCTCCCGGGGTCAGACACAGACTGAATCTCCCTCCACACCGTCCCATCATACAATCCCGGGGTCAGACACAGAGTGATTATTCCTCTTCACGGTCTAATCAAACACTCCCGGGGTCAGCCGCAGAGTGATTATCCCTCTACACCGCCCATCACACTCTCCCGGGGTCAGACACAGAGTGAATCTCCCTCCACACCGTCCCATCACACACTCCCGGGGTCAGACACAGAGTGATTATTGATCTACACGGTACCATCAAACACTCCCCGGGTCAGACACAGAGAGATTATTCCTCTACCCGGTCCCATTAAACACTCCCGGGGTCAGCCACAGAGTGATTATTCCTCTACACAGCCCATCACACTCTCCCGGGGTCAGACACAGAGTGAATCTCCCTCCACACCGTCCCATCACACACTCCCGTGGTCAGACACAGAGTGATTTTTCCTCTACACGGTCCAATCAAACACTCCCGGGGTCAGACACAGACTGAATCTCCCTCCACACCGTTCCATAACACACTACCGGGGTCAGACACAGAGTGATTATTGATCTACACGGTCCAATCAAACACTCCCGGGGTCACACACAGAGAGATTATTCCTCTACACGATACAATCAAACACTCCCGGGGTCAGACACAGAGAGATTATTCCTCTACACGGTCCCATCAAACACTCCCGGTGTCAGACACAGAATCATTATCCCTCTACAAGGTCACATCAAACACTTCCGTGGTCAGAATCAGAGTGATTATTCCTCTACACGGCCCCATCAAACTCTCCCGGGGTCAGACACAGACTGAATCTCCCTCCACACCGTCCCATCATACAATCCCGGGGACAGACACAGAGTGATTATTCCTCTACACGGTCTAATCAAACACTCCCGGGGTCAGCCGCAGAGTGATTATCCCTCTACACCGCCCATCACACTCTCGCGGGGTCAGACACAGACTGAATCTCCCTCCACACCGTCCCATCACACACTCCCGTGGTCAGACACAGAGTGATTATTCCTCGACACGGTCCCATCAAACTCTCCCGGGGTCAGACACAGAGTGAATCTCCCTCCACACCGTCCCTTCACACACTCCCGTGGTCAGACACAGTGTGATTATTCCTCTACACGGTCCCATCAAACACTCCCGGGGTCAGACATAGACTGAATCTCCCTCCACTCCGTCCCATCACACACTCCCGTTGTCAGACACAGAGTGATTAATACTCTACACCGACGCATCACACACTCCCGTGGTCAAACACAGAGTGATTATTCCTCTACACGGTTCCATCAAACACTCCCGTGTTCAGAACAGAGTGAATCTCCCTCCACACCGTCCCATCACACACTCCCGGGGTCAGACACAGAGTGATTATTGATCTACACGGTCCATCAAACACTCCCCGGGTCAGACACAGAGAGATTATTCCTCTACACGGTCCCATCAAACACTCCCGGTGTCAGACACAGAGTCATTATCCCTCTACAAGGTCACATCAAAGACTTCCGTGGTCAGACACAGAGTGATTATTCCTCTACACGGCCCCATCAAACTCTCCCGGGGTCAGACACAGACTGAATCTCCCTCCACACAGACCCTTCATACAATCCGGGGGTCAGACACAGAGTGATTATTCCTCTACACGGTCCAATCAAACACTCCCGGGGTCAGCCGCAGAGTGATTATCCCTCTACACCGCCCATCACACTCTCCCGGGGTCAGTCACAGAGTGAATCTCCCTCCACACCGTCCCATCACACACTCCCGTGGTCAGACACAGAGAGATTATTCCTCTACACGGTCCCATCAAACACTCCCGGGGTCAGACACAGAGTGAATCTCCCTCCACACCGTCCCATCACACACTCCCGTGGTCAGACACAGTGTGATTATTCCTCTACACGGTCCCATCAAACACTCCCGGGGTCAGACATAGACTGAATCTCCCTCCACACCGTCCCATCACACACTCCCGTGGTCAGACACAGAGTGATTAATACTCTACACCGACGCATCACACACTCCCGTGGTCAAACACAGAGTGATTATTCCTCTACACGGTTCCATCAAACACTCCCGGGGTCAGAATCAGGGTGAATCTCCCTCCACACCGTCCCATCATACACTCCCGGGGTCAGCCGCAGAGTGATTATCCCTCTACACCGCCCATCACACTCTCCCGGGGTCAGTCACAGAGAGAATCTCCCTCCACACCGTCCCATCACACACTCCCGTGGTCAGACACAGAGAGATTATTCCTCTACACGGTCCCATCAAACACTCCCGGGGTCAGACACAGAGTGAATCTCCCTCCACACCGTCCCATCACACACTCCAGTGGTCAGACACAGTGTGATTATTCCTCTACACGGTCCCATCAAACACTCCCGGGGTCAGACATAGACTGAATCTCCCTCCACACCGTCCCATCACACACTCCCGTGGTCAGACACAGAGTGATTAATACTCTACACCGACGCATCACACACTCCCGTGGTCAAACACGGAGTGATTATTCCTCTACACGGTTCCATCAAACACTCCCGGGGTCAGAATCAGGGTGAATCTCCCTCCACACCGTCCCATCACACACTCCCGGGGTCAGACACAGAGTGATTATTGATCTACACGGTACCATCAAACACTCCCCGTGTCAGACACAGAGAGATTATTCCTCTACCCGGTCCCATCAAACACGCCCGGGGTCAGCCACAGAGTGATTATTCCTCTACACCGCCCATCACACTCTCCCGGGGTCTGACACAGAGTGAATCTCCCTCCACACCGTCCCATCACACACTCCCGTGGTCAGACACAGAGTGATTATTCCTCTACACGGTCTAATCACACACTCCCGTGGTCAAACACAGAGTGATTATTCCTCTACACGGTTCCATCAAACACTCCCGGGTTCAGAACAGAGTGAATCTCCCTCCACACCGTCCCATCACACACTCCCGGGGTCAGACACAGAGTGATTATTGATCTACACGTCCATCAAACACTCCCCGGGTCAGACACAGAGAGATTATTCCTCTACACGGTCCCATCAAACACTCCCGGTGTCAGGCACAGAGTCATTATCCCTCTACAAGGTCACATCAAAGACTTCCGTGGTCAGACACAGAGTGATTATTCCTCTACACGGCCCCATCAATCTCTCCCGGGGTCAGACACAGACTGAATCTCCCTCCACACAGACCCATCATACAATCCGGGGGTCAGACACAGAGTGATTATTCCTCTACACGGTCCAATCAAACACTCCCGGGGTCAGCCGCAGAGTGATTATCCCTCTACACCGCCCATCACACTCTCCCGGGGTCAGTCACAGAGTGAATCTCCCTCCACACCGTCCCATCACACACTCCCGTGGTCAGACACAGAGAGATTATTCCTCTACACGGTCCCATCAAACACTCCCGGGGTCAGACACAGAGTGAATCTCCCTCCACACCGTCCCATCACACACTCCCGTGGTCAGACACAGTGTGATTATTCCTCTACACGGTCCCATCAAACACTCCCGGGGTCAGACATAGACTGAATCTCCCTCCACACCGTCCCATCACACACTCCCGTGGTCAGACACAGAGTGATTAATACTCTACACCGACGCATCACACACTCCCGTGGTCAAACACAGAGTGATTATTCCTCTACACGGTTCCATCAAACACTCCCGGGGTCAGAATCAGGGTGAATCTCCCTCCACACCGTCCCATCACACACTCCCGGGGTCAGACACAGAGTGATTATTGATCTACACGGTACCATCAAACACTCCCCGGGTCAGACACAGAGAGATTATTCCTCTACCCGGTCCCATCAAACACTCCCGGGGTCAGCCACAGAGTGATTATTCCTCTACACCGCCCATCACACTCTCCCGGGGTCAGACACAGAGTGAATCTCCCTCCACACCGTCCCATCACACACTCCCGTGGTCAGACACAGAGTGATTTTTCCTCTACACGGCCCCATCAAACTCTCCCGGGGTCAGACAGAGTGAATCTCCCACCACACCGTCCCATCACACACTCCCGTGGTCAGACACAGAGTGATCTTTCCTCTACACGGTCCAATCAAACACTCCCGGAGTCAGACACAGAGTGAATCTCCCTCCACACCGTCCCATCACACACTCCCGTGGTCAGACACAGTGTGATTATTCCTCTACACGGTCCCATCAAACACTCCCGGGGACAGACACAGACTGAATCTCCCTCCACACCGACACATCACACACTACCGGGGTCAGACACAGAGTGATTATTGATCTACACGGTCCAATCAAACACTCCCGGGGTCACACACAGAGAGATTATTCCTCTACAC
Source organism: Hypanus sabinus (assembly GCF_030144855.1). Taxonomy (NCBI): domain Eukaryota; kingdom Metazoa; phylum Chordata; class Chondrichthyes; order Myliobatiformes; family Dasyatidae; genus Hypanus; species Hypanus sabinus. The sequence goes on along the minus strand of NW_026780374.1, from coordinate 13,203 downwards.
GGTGCAATCAAACACTCCCGGGGTCAGACACAGAGAGATTATTCCTCTACACGGTCCCATCAAACACTCCCGGTGTCAGACACAGAATCATTATCCCTCTACAAGGTCACATCAAACACTTCCGTGGTCAGACACAGAGTGATTATTCCTCTACACCGCCCAACACACTCTCCCGGGGTCAGAAACAGAGTGAATCTCCCTCAACACCGTCCCATCAAACACTCCCGGGGTCAGCCACAGAGTGATTATTCCTCTACACCGCCCATCACACTCTCCCGGGGTCAGACACAGAGTGAATCTCCCTCAACACCGTCCCATCACACACTCCCGTGGTCAGACACAGAGTGATTTTTCCTCTACACGGACCAATCAAACACCCCCGGGGTCAGACACAGAGTGAATCTCCCTCCACACCGTCCCATCACACACTCCCGGGGTCAGACACAGAGTGATTATTGATCTACACGGTACCATCAAACACTCCCCGGGTCAGACACAGAGAGATTATTCCTCTACCCGGTCCCATCAAACACTCCCGGGGTCAGCCACAGAGTGATTATTCCTCTACACCGCCCATCACACTCTCCCGGGGTCAGACAGAGTGAATCTCCCTCCACACCGTCCCATCACACACTCCCGTGGTCAGACACAGTGTGATTATTCCTCTACACGGTCCCATTAAACACTCCCGCGGTCAGACATAGACTGAATCTCCCTCCACACCGTCCCATCACACACTCCCGTGGTCAGACACCGAGTGATTAATACTCTACACCGACGCATCACACACTCCCGTGGTCAAACACAGAGTGATTATTCCTCTACACGGTTCCATCAAACACTCCCGGGGTCAGACACAGAGTGATTATTGATCTACACGGTACCATCAAACACTCCCCCGGTCAGACACAGAGAGATTATTCCTCTACCCGGTCCCATCAAACACTCCCGGGGTCAGCCACAGAGTGATTATTCCTCTACACCGTCCCATCACACACTCCCGTGGTCAGACACAGAGTGATTTTTCCTCTACACGGTCCAATCAAACACTCCCGGGGTCAGACACAGAGTGAATCTCCCTCCACACCGTCCCATCACACACTCCCGTGGTCAGACACAGAGTGATTAATACTCTACACCGACGCATCACACACTCCCGTGGTCAAACACAGAGTGATTATTCCTCTACACGGTTCCATCAAACACTCCCGGGGTCAGAATCAGGGTGAATCTCCCTCCTCACCGTCCCATCACACACTCCCGGGGTCAGACACAGAGTGATTATTGATCTACACGGTACCATCAAACACTCCCCGGGTCAGACACAGAGAGATTATTCCTCTACCCGGTCCCATCAAACACTCCCGGGGTCAGCCACAGAGTGATTATTCCTCTACACCGCCCATCACACTCTCCCGGGGTCAGACACAGAGTGAATCTCCCTCCACACCGTCCCATCACACACTCCCGTGGTCAGACACAGAGTGATTTTTCCTCTACACGGCCCCATCAAACTCTCCCGGGGTCAGACAGAGTGAATCTCCCACCACACCGTCCCATCACACACTCCCGTGGTCAGACACAGAGTGATCTTTCCTCTACACGGTCCAATCAAACACTCCCGGAGTCAGACACAGAGTGAATCTCCCTCCACACCGTCCCATCACACACTCCCGTGGTCAGACACAGTGTGATTATTCCTCTACACGGTCCCATCAAACACTCCCGGGGACAGACACAGACTGAATCTCCCTCCACACCGACCCATCACACACTACCGGGGTCAGACACAGAGTGATTATTGATCTACACGGTCCAATCAAACACTCCCGGGGTCACACACAGAGAGATTATTCCTCTACACGGTGCAATCAAACACTCCCGGGGTCAGACACAGAGAGATTATTCCTCTACACGGTCCCATCAAACACTCCCGGTGTCAGACACAGAATCATTATCCCTCTACAAGGTCACATCAAACACTTCCGTGGTCAGACACAGAGTGATTATTCCTCTACACCGCCCAACACACTCTCCCGGGGTCAGAAACAGAGTGAATCTCCCTCAACACCGTCCCATCAAACACTCCCGGGGTCAGCCACAGAGTGATTATTCCTCTACACCGCCCATCACACTCTCCCGGGGTCAGACACAGAGTGAATCTCCCTCAACACCGTCCCATCACACACTCCCGTGGTCAGACACAGAGTGATTTTTCCTCTACACGGACCAATCAAACACCCCCGGGGTCAGACACAGAGTGAATCTCCCTCCACACCGTCCCATCACACACTCCCGGGGTCAGACACAGAGTGATTATTGATCTACACGGTACCATCAAACACTCCCCGGGTCAGACACAGAGAGATTATTCCTCTACCCGGTCCCATCAAACACTCCCGGGGTCAGCCACAGAGTGATTATTCCTCTACACCGCCCATCACACTCTCCCGGGGTCAGACAGAGTGAATCTCCCTCCACACCGTCCCATCACACACTCCCGTGGTCAGACACAGTGTGATTATTCCTCTACACGGTCCCATTAAACACTCCCGCGGTCAGACATAGACTGAATCTCCCTCCACACCGTCCCATCACACACTCCCGTGGTCAGACACCGAGTGATTAATACTCTACACCGACGCATCACACACTCCCGTGGTCAAACACAGAGTGATTATTCCTCTACACGGTTCCATCAAACACTCCCGGGGTCAGACACAGAGTGATTATTGATCTACACGGTACCATCAAACACTCCCCCGGTCAGACACAGAGAGATTATTCCTCTACCCGGTCCCATCAAACACTCCCGGGGTCAGCCACAGAGTGATTATTCCTCTACACCGCCCATCACACTCTCCCGGGGTCAGACACAGAGTGAATCTCCCTCCACACCGTCCCATCACACACTCCCGTGGTCAGACACAGAGTGATTTTTCCTCTACACGGTCCAATCAAACACTCCCGGGGTCAGAAACAGAGTGAATCTCCCTCCACACCGTCCCATCACACACTCCCGGGGTCAGACACAGAGTGATTATTGATCTACACTGTACCATCAAACACTCCCCGGGTCAGACACAGAGAGATTATTTCTCTACCCGGTCCCATCAAACACTCCCGGGGTCAGCCACAGAGTGATTATTCCTCTACACAGCCCATCACACTCTCCCGGGGTCAGACACAGAGTGAATCTCCCTCCACACCGTCCCATCACACACTCCCGTGGTCAGACACAGAGTGATTTTTCCTCTACACGGTCCAATCAAACACTCCCGGGGTCAGCCACAGAGTGATTATTCCTCTACACTGCCCATCACACTCTCCCGGGGTCAGACAGAGTGAATCTCCCTCCACACCGTCCCATCACACACTCCCGTGGTCAGACACAGAGTGATTTTTCCTCTACACGGTCCAATCAAACACTCCCGGAGTCAGACACAGAGTGAATCTCCCTCCACACCGTCCCATCACACACTCCCGTGGTCAGACACAGTGTGATTATTCCTCTACACGGTCCCATCAAACACTCCCGGGGACAGACACAGACTGAATCTCCCTCCACACCGTCCCATCACACACTACCGGGGTCAGACACAGAGTGATTATTGATCTACACGGTCCAATCAAACATTCCCGGGGTCACACACAGAGAGATTATTCCTCTACACGGTACAATCAAACACTCCCGGGTTCAGACACAGAGAGATTATTCCTCTACACGGTCCCATCAAACACTCCCGGTGTCAGACACAGAATCATTATCCCTCTACAAGGTCACATCAAACACTTCCGTGGTCAGACACAGAGTGATTATTCCTCTACACGGCCCCATCAAACTCTCCCGGGGTCAGACACAGACTGAATCTCCCTCCACACCGTCCCATCATACAATCCCGGGGACAGACACAGAGTGATTATTCCTCTACATGGTCTAATCAAACACTCCCGGGGTCAGCCGCAGAGTGATTATCCCTCTACACCGCCCATCACACTCTCGCGGGGTCAGACACAGACTGAATCTCCCTCCACACCGTCCCATCACACACTCCCGTGGTCAGACACAGAGTGATTATTCCTCTACACGGTCCCATCAAACTCTCCCGGGGTCAGACACAGAGTGAATCTCCCTCCACACCGTCCCATCACACACTCCCGTGGTCAGACACAGTGTGATTATTCCTCTACACGGTCCCATCAAACACTCCCGGGGTCAGACATAGACTGAATCTCCCTCCACTCCGTCCCATCACACACTCCCGTGGTCAGACACAGAGTGATTAATACTCTACACCGACGCATCACACACTCCCGTGGTCAAACACAGAGTGATTATTCCTCTACACGGTTCCATCAAACACTCCCGGGTTCAGAACAGAGTGAATCTCCCTCCACACCGTCCCATCACACACTCCGGGGGTCAGACACAGAGTGATTATTGATCTACACGGTCCATCAAACACTCCCCGGGTCAGACACAGAGAGATTATTCCTCTACACGGTCCCATCAAACACTCCCGGTGTCAGGCACAGAGTCATTATCCCTCTACAAGGTCACATCAAAGACTTCCGTGGTCAGACACATAGTGATTATTCCTCTACACGGCCCCATCAATCTCTCCCGGGGTCAGACACAGACTGAATCTCCCTCCACACAGACCCATCATACACTCCCGGGGTCAGCCGCAGAGTGATTATCCCTCTACACCGCCCATCACACTCTCCCTGGGTCAGTCACAGAGAGAATCTCCCTCCACACCGTCCCATCACACAATCCCGTGGTCAGACACAGAGAGATTATTCCTCTACACGGTCCCATCAAACACTCCCGGGGTCAGACACAGAGTGAATCTCCCTCCACACCGTCCCATCACACACTCCCGTGGTCAGACACAGTGTGATTATTCCTCTACACGGTCCCATCAAACACTCCCGGGGTCAGACATAGACTGAATCTCCCTCCACACCGTCCCATCACACACTCCCGTGGTCAGACACAGAGTGATTAATACTCTACACCGACGCATCACACACTCCCGTGGTCAAACACAGAGTGATTATTCCTCTACACGGTTCCATCAAACACTCCCGGGGTCAGAATCAGGGTGAATCTCCCTCCACACCGTCCCATCACACACTCCCGGGGTCAGACACAGAGTGATTATTGATCTACACGGTACCATCAAACACTCCCCGGGTCAGACACAGAGAGATTATTCCTCTACCCGGTCCCATCAAACACGCCCGGGGTCAGCCACAGAGTGATTATTCCTCTACACCGCCCATCACACTCTCCCGGGGTCAGACACAGAGTGAATCTCCCTCCACACCGTCCCATCACACACTCCCGTGGTCAGACACAGAGTGATTTTTCCTCTACACGGCCCCATCAAACTCTCCCGGGGTCAGACACAGACTGAATCTCCCTCCACACCATCCCATCATACAATCCCGGGGTCAGACACAGAGTGATTATTCCTCTACACGGTCTAATCACACACTCCCGTGGTCAAACACAGAGTGATTATTCCTCTACACGGTTCCATCAAACACTCCCGGGTTCAGAACAGAGTGAATCTCCCTCCACACCGTCCCATCACACACTCCCGGGGTCAGACACAGAGTGATTATTGATCTACACGTCCATCAAACACTCCCCGGGTCAGACACAGAGAGATTATTCCTCTACACGGTCCCATCAAACACTCCCGGTGTCAGGCACAGAGTCATTATCCCTCTACAAGGTCACATCAAAGACTTCCGTGGTCAGACACAGAGTGATTATTCCTCTACACGGCCCCATCAATCTCTCCCGGGGTCAGACACAGACTGAATCTCCCTCCACACAGACCCATCATACAATCCGGGGGTCAGACACAGAGTGATTATTCCTCTACACGGTCCAATCAAACACTCCCGGGGTCAGCCGCAGAGTGATTATCCCTCTACACCGCCCATCACACTCTCCCGGGGTCAGTCACAGAGTGAATCTCCCTCCACACCGTCCCATCACACACTCCCGTGGTCAGACACAGAGAGATTATTCCTCTACACGGTCCCATCAAACACTCCCGGGGTCAGACACAGAGTGAATCTCCCTCCACACCGTCCCATCACACACTCCCGTGGTCAGACACAGTGTGATTATTCCTCTACACGGTCCCATCAATCTCTCCCGGGGTCAGACACAGACTGAATCTCCCTCCACACAGACCCATCATACAATCCGGGGGTCAGACACAGAGTGATTATTCCTCTACACGGTCCAATCAAACACTCCCGGGGTCAGCCGCAGAGTGATTATCCCTCTACTCCGCCCATCACACTCTCCCGGGGTCAGTCACAGAGTGAATCTCCCTCCACACCGTCCCATCACACACTCCCGTGGTCAGACACAGAGAGATTATTCCTCTACACGGTCCCATCAAACACTCCCGGGGTCAGACACAGAGTGAATCTCCCTCCACACCGTCCCATCACACACTCCCGTGGTCAGACACAGTGTGATTATTCCTCTACACGGTCCCATCAAACACTCCCGGGGTCAGAATCAGGGTGAATCTCCCTCCACACCGTCCCATCACACACTCCCGGGGTCAGACACAGAGTGATTATTGATCTACACGGTACCATCAAACACTCCCCGGGTCAGACACAGAGAGATTATTCCTCTACCCGGTCCCATCAAACACTCCCGTGGTCAGCCACAGAGTGATTATTCCTCTACACCGCCCATCACACTCTCCCGGGGTCAGACACAGAGTGAATCTCCCTCCACACCGTCCCATCACACACTCCCGTGGTCAGACACAGAGTGATTTTTCCTCTACACGGCCCCATCAAACTCTCCCGGGGTCAGACACAGACTGAATCTCCCTCCACACCATCCCATCATACAATCCCGGGGTCAGACACAGAGTGATTATTCCTCTACCCGGTCTAATCAAACACTCCCGGGGTCAGCCACAGAGTGATTATTCCTCTACACCGCCCATCACACTCTCCCGGGGTCTGACACAGAGTGAATCTCCCTCCACACCGTCCCATCACACACTCCCGTGGTCAGACACAGAGTGATTTTTCCTCTACACGGCCCCATCAAACTCTCCCGGGGTCAGACACAGACTGAATCTCCCTCCACACCATCCCATCATACAATCCCGGGGTCAGACACAGAGTGATTATTCCTCTACACGGTCTAATCACACACTCCCGTGGTCAAACACAGAGTGATTATTCCTCTACACGGTTCCATCAAACACTCCCGGGTTCAGAACAGAGTGAATCTCCCTCCACAACGTCCCATCACACACTCCCGGGGTCAGACACAGAGTGATTATTGATCTACACGTCCATCAAACACTCCCCGGGTCAGACACAGAGAGATTATTCCTCTACACGGTCCCATCAAACACTCCCGGTGTCAGGCACAGAGTCATTATCCCTCTACAAGGTCACATCAAAGACTTCCGTGGTCAGACACAGAGTGATTATTCCTCTACACGGCCCCATCAATCTCTCCCGGGGTCAGACACAGACTGAATCTCCCTCCACACAGACCCATCATACAATCCGGGGGTCAGACACAGAGTGATTATTCCTCTACACGGTCCAATCAAACACTCCCGGGGTCAGCCGCAGAGTGATTATCCCTCTACACCGCCCATCACACTCTCCCGGGGTCAGTCACAGAGTGAATCTCCCTCCACACCGTCCCATCACACACTCCCGTGGTCAGACACAGAGAGATTATTCCTCTACACGGTCCCATCAAACACTCCCGGGGTCAGACACAGAGTGAATCTCCCTCCACACCGTCCCATCACACACTCCCGTGGTCAGACACAGTGTGATTATTCCTCTACACGGTCCCATCAAACACTCCCGGGGTCAGACATAGACTGAATCTCCCTCCACACCGTCCCATCACACACTCCCGTGGTCAGACACAGAGTGATTAATACTCTACACCGACGCATCACACACTCCCGTGGTCAAACACAGAGTGATTATTCCTCTACACGGTTCCATCAAACACTCCCGGGGTCAGAATCAGGGTGAATCTCCCTCCACACCGTCCCATCACACACTCCCGGGGTCAGACACAGAGTGATTATTGATCTACACGGTACCATCAAACACTCCCCGGGTCAGACACAGAGAGATTATTCCTCTACCCGGTCCCATCAAACACTCCCGGGGTCAGCCACAGAGTGATTATTCCTCTACACCGCCCATCACACTCTCCCGGGGTCAGACACAGAGTGAATCTCCCTCCACACCGTCCCATCACACACTCCCGTGGTCAGACACAGAGTGATTTTTCCTCTACACGGCCCCATCAAACTCTCCCGGGGTCAGACAGAGTGAATCTCCCACCACACCGTCCCATCACACACTCCCGTGGTCAGACACAGAGTGATCTTTCCTCTACACGGTCCAATCAAACACTCCCGGAGTCAGACACAGAGTGAATCTCCCTCCACACCGTCCCATCACACACTCCCGTGGTCAGACACAGTGTGATTATTCCTCTACACGGTCCCATCAAACACTCCCGGGGACAGACACAGACTGAATCTCCCTCCACACCGACCCATCACACACTACCGGGGTCAGACACAGAGTGATTATTGATCTACACGGTCCAATCAAACACTCCCGGGGTCACACACAGAGAGATTATTCCTCTACACGGTGCAATCAAACACTCCCGGGGTCAGACACAGAGAGATTATTCCTCTACACGGTCCCATCAAACACTCCCGGTGTCAGACACAGAATCATTATCCCTCTACAAGGTCACATCAAACACTTCCGTGGTCAGACACAGAGTGATTATTCCTCTACACCGCCCAACACACTCTCCCGGGGTCAGAAACAGAGTGAATCTCCCTCAACACCGTCCCATCAAACACTCCCGGGGTCAGCCACAGAGTGATTATTCCTCTACACCGCCCATCACACTCTCCCGGGGTCAGACACAGAGTGAATCTCCCTCAACACCGTCCCATCACACACTCCCGTGGTCAGACACAGAGTGATTTTTCCTCTACACGGACCAATCAAACACCCCCGGGGTCAGACACAGAGTGAATCTCCCTCCACACCGTCCCATCACACACTCCCGGGGTCAGACACAGAGTGATTATTGATCTACACGGTACCATCAAACACTCCCCGGGTCAGACACAGAGAGATTATTCCTCTACCCGGTCCCATCAAACACTCCCGGGGTCAGCCACAGAGTGATTATTCCTCTACACCGCCCATCACACTCTCCCGGGTCAGACAGAGTGAATCTCCCTCCACACCGTCCCATCACACACTCCCGTGGTCAGACACAGTGTGATTATTCCTCTACACGGTCCCATTAAACACTCCCGCGGTCAGACATAGACTGAATCTCCCTCCACACCGTCCCATCACACACTCCCGTGGTCAGACACCGAGTGATTAATACTCTACACCGACGCATCACACACTCCCGTGGTCAAACACAGAGTGATTATTCCTCTACACGGTTCCATCAAACACTCCCGGGGTCAGACACAGAGTGATTATTGATCTACACGGTACCATCAAACACTCCCCCGGTCAGACACAGAGAGATTATTCCTCTACCCGGTCCCATCACACTCTCCCGGGGTCAGACACAGAGTGAATCTCCCTCCACACCGTCCCATCACACACTACCGTGGTCAGACACAGAGTGATTTTTCCTCTACACGGTCCAATCAAACACTCCCCGGGGTCAGACACAGAGTGAATCTCCCTCCACACCGTCCCATCACACACTCCCGTGGTCAGACACAGAGTGATTAATACTCTACACCGACGCATCACACACTCCCGTGGTCAAACACAGAGTGATTATTCCTCTACACGGTTCCATCAAACACTCCCGGGGTCAGAATCAGGGTGAATCTCCCTCCACACCGTCCCATCACACACTCCCGGGGTCAGACACAGAGTGATTATTGATCTACACGGTACCATCAAACACTCCCCGGGTCAGACACAGAGAGATTATTCCTCTACCCGGTCCCATCAAACACTCCCGGGGTCAGCCACAGAGTGATTATTCCTCTACACCGCCCATCACACTCTCCCGGGGTCAGACACAGAGTGAATCTCCCTCCACACCGTCCCATCACACACTCCCGTGGTCAGACACAGAGTGATTTTTCCTCTACACGGCCCCATCAAACTCTCCCGGGGTCAGACAGAGTGAATCTCCCACCACACCGTCCCATCACACACTCCCGTGGTCAGACACAGAGTGATCTTTCCTCTTCACGGTCCAATCAAACACTCCCGGAGTCAGACACAGAGTGAATCTCCCTCCACACCGTCCCATCACACACTCCCGTGGTCAGACACAGTGTGATTATTCCTCTACACGGTCCCATCAAACACTCCCGGGGACAGACACAGACTGAATCTCCCTCCACACCGACCCATCACACACTACCGGGGTCAGACACAGAGTGATTATTGATCTACACGGTCCAATCAAACACTCCCGGGGTCACACACAGAGAGATTATTCCTCTACACGGTGCAATCAAACACTCCCGGGGTCAGACACAGAGGGATTATTCCTCTACACGGTCCCATCAAACACTCCCGGTGTCAGACACAGAATCATTATCCCTCTACAAGGTCACATCAAACACTTCCGTGGTCAGACACAGAGTGATTATTCCTCTACACCGCCCAACACACTCTCCCGGGGTCAGAAACAGAGTGAATCTCCCTCAACACCGTCCCATCAAACACTCCCGGGGTCAGCCACAGAGTGATTATTCCTCTACACCGCCCATCACACTCTCCCGGGGTCAGACACAGAGTGAATCTCCCTCAACACCGTCCCATCACACACTCCCGTGGTCAGACACAGAGTGATTTTTCCTCTACACGGACCAATCAAACACCCCCGGGGTCAGACACAGAGTGAATCTCCCTCCACACCGTCCCATCACACACTCCCGGGGTCAGACACAGAGTGATTATTGATCTACACGGTACCATCAAACACTCCCCGGGTCAGACACAGAGAGATTATTCCTCTACCCGGTCCCATCAAACACTCCGGGGTCAGCCACAGAGTGATTATTCCTCTACACCGCCCATCACACTCTCCCGGGGTCAGACAGAGTGAATCTCCCTCCACACCGTCCCATCACACACTCCCGTGGTCAGACACAGTGTGATTATTCCTCTACACGGTCCCATTAAACACTCCCGCGGTCAGACATAGACTGAATCTCCCTCCACACCGTCCCATCACACACTCCCGTGGTCAGACACCGAGTGATTAATACTCTACACCGACGCATCACACACTCCCGTGGTCAAACACAGAGTGATTATTCCTCTACACGGTTCCATCAAACACTCCCGGGGTCAGACACAGAGTGATTATTGATCTACACGGTACCATCAAACACTCCCCCGGTCAGACACAGAGAGATTATTCCTCTACCCGGTCCCATCAAACACTCCCGGGTCAGCCACAGAGTGATTATTCCTCTACACCGCCCATCACACTCTCCCGGGGTCAGACACAGAGTGAATCTCCCTCCACACCGTCCCATCACACACTCCCGTGGTCAGACACAGAGTGATTTTTCCTCTACACGGTCCAATCAAACACTCCCGGGGTCAGACACAGAGTGAATCTCCCTCCACACCGTCCCATCACACACTCCCGGGGTCAGACACAGAGTGATTATTGATCTACACTGTACCATCAAACACTCCCCGGGTCAGACACAGAGAGATTATTTCTCTACCCGGTCCCATCAAACACTCCGGGGTCAGCCACAGAGTGATTAATCCTCTACACAGCCCATCACACTCTCCCGGGGTCAGACACAGAGTGAATCTCCCTCCACACCGTCCCATCACACACTCCCGTGGTCAGACACAGAGTGATTTTTCCTCTACACGGTCCAATCAAACACTCCCGGGGTCAGCCACAGAGTGATTATTCCTCTACACTGCCCATCACACTCTCCCGGGGTCAGACAGAGTGAATCTCCCTCCACACCGTCCCATCACACAATCCCGTGGTCAGACACAGAGTGATTTTTCCTCTACACGGTCCAATCAAACACTCCCGGAGTCAGACACAGAGTGAATCTCCCTCCACACCGTCCCATCACACACTCCCGTGGTCAGACACAGTGTGATTATTCCTCTACACGGTCCCATCAAACACTCCCGGGGACAGACACAGACTGAATCTCCCTCCACACCGTCCCATCACACACTACCGGGGTCAGACACAGAGTGATTATTGATCTACACGGTCCAATCAAACATTCCCGGGGTCACACACAGAGAGATTATTCCTCTACACGGTACAATCAAACACTCCCGGGTTCAGACACAGAGAGATTATTCCTCTACACGGTCCCATCAAACACTCCCGGTGTCAGACACAGAATCATTATCCCTCTACAAGGTCACATCAAACACTTCCGTGGTCAGACACAGAGTGATTATTCCTCTACACGGCCCCATCAAACTCTCCCGGGGTCAGACACAGACTGAATCTCCCTCCACACCGTCCCATCATACAATCCCGGGGACAGACACAGAGTGATTATTCCTCTACATGGTCTAATCAAACACTCCCGGGGTCAGCCGCAGAGTGATTATCCCTCTACACCGCCCATCACACTCTCGCGGGGTCAGACACAGACTGAATCTCCTTCCACACCGTCCCATCACACACTCCCGTGGTCAGACACAGAGTGATTATTCCTCTACACGGTCCCATCAAACTCTCCCGGGGTCAGACACAGAGTGAATCTCCATCCACACCGTCCCATCACACACTCCCGTGGTCAGACACAGTGTGATTATTCCTCTACACGGTCCCATCAAACACTCCCGGGGTCAGACATAGACTGAATCTCCCTCCACTCCGTCCCATCACACACTCCCGTGGTCAGACACAGAGTGATTAATACTCTACACCGACGCATCACACACTCCCGTGGTCAAACACAGAGTGATTATTCCTCTACACGGTTCCATCAAACACTCCCGGGTTCAGAACAGAGTGAATCTCCCTCCACACCGTCCCATCACACACTCCCGGGGTCAGACACAGAGTGATTATTGATCTACACGGTCCATCAAACACTCCCCGGGTCAGACACAGAGAGATTATTCCTCTACACGGTC
>NW_026780373.1:0-39020 GCF_030144855.1 Hypanus sabinus | reverse complement strand
TGTACCAACAGTACAGAGAGATGCAACAACAGTACAGAGAAATGTAATAGTTCAGAGACATGTAACAGTACAGACAGATGTAACAACAGTACAGAGAGATGTAACAGTAGAAAGAGATGTAACAGTACAGAGAGATGTAACAGTACAAAGAGATCTACTAAGAGTACAGAGAGATGTTACAGTTCAGAGAGATGTAACAGTACAGAAAAATGTAACAACAGTACAGAGAGATGCAACAACAGTATAGAGAAATGAAACAGTATAGAGAGATTTCACAAAACAGAGAGATGTAACAACAGTACAGAGAGATGTAACAGTAAAAAATGATGTAAGAGCAGTAGAAATTGATGCAACAACGGTACCGAGAGATGTTACAGTAAAGAGAGATGCAGCAACTGTACAGAGCAATGCAACAACAGTACAGAGAAAAGTAGCAACAGTGCAGGGAGATGTAACAACAGTACAGAGAGATGTAACAGTATAGAGAAATGTAACAGTACAGAGAGAAGTAACAGTACAAAGAGATGTACCAACAGTACAGAGAGATGTAAAATTTTAGAGAGATGTAACAGTACAGAGAAATTTAACAACAGTACAGAGAGATGCAACAACAGTACAGTGAAATGTAATAGTTCAGAGACATGTAACAGTACAGACAGATGTAACAACAGTACAGAGAGATGCAACAACAGTACAGAGAGATGGTAACAGTATAGAGAAATGTAATGGTACAGAGAGATGTAACAAAAGTAGAGAGAGATGCAAGAAAAGTACAGAGAGATGTAACAGTAAAGAGACATGTAACTGTACAAAGAGATGTACCAAGAGTACAGAGAGATGTAAAAGTTCATAGAGATGTAACAGTACAGAGAGATGTAACAGTACAGAGACAGTGTAACAGTACAAAGAGATGTACCAACAGTACAGAGAGATGCAACAACAGTACAGAGAAATGTAATAGTTCAGAGACATCTAACAGTACAGACAGATGTAACAACAGTACACAGAGAGATGTAACAGTAGAAAGAGATGTAACAGTACAGAGAGATGTAACAGTACAAAGAGATCTACTAAGAGTACAGAGAGATGTTACAGTTCAGAGATGTAACAGTACAGAAAAATGTAACAACAGTACAGAGAGATGCAACAACAGTATAGAGAGAAATGAAACAGTACAGAGAGATTTCACAAAACAGAGATGTAACAATAGTAGAGAGAGATTTAACAGTAAGAAATGATGTAAGAGCAGTACAAATTGAATGCAACGACAGTACCAAGAGATGTTACAGTAAAGAGAGATGCAGCAACTGTACAGAGCAATGCAACAATAGTACAGAGAAAAGTAGCAACAGTGCAGGGAGATGTAACAACAGTACAGAGAGTTGTAACAGTATAGAGAAATGTAAACAGTACAGAGAGAAGTAACAGTACAAGAGATGTACCAACAGTACAGAGAGATGTAAAATTTTAGAGAGATGTAACAGTACAGAGAAATTTAACAACAGTACAGAGAGATGCAACAACAGTACAGTGAAATGTAATAGTTCAGAGACATGTAACAGTACAGACAGATGTAACAACAGTACAGAGAGATTGCAACAACAGTACAGAGAGATGTAACAGTATAGAGAAATGTAATGGTACAGAGAGATGTAACAAAAGTAGAGAGAGATGCAGAGCAAAGTACAGAGAGATGTAACAGTAAAGAGACATGTAACTGTACAAAGAGATGTACCAACAGTACAGAGAGATGTAAAAGTTCATAGAGATGAAACAGTACAGAGAGATGTAACAGTACAGATAGTTTTAACAACAGTACAGAGAGATGCAACAATAGTACAGAGAGAAGTAACTGTTCAGAGAGATGTAACCGTACTGAGAGATGCTAAAAAAGTAGAGTAAGGTGTAACAACAGTACAGAGAAATGTAGCAACATTGCAGGGAGATGAAACAACCGTACAGAGAGATGTAATAGTATAGAGAAATGTAACAGTACAGAGAGATGTAACAAAAGTTGAGAGAGATGCAAGAACATTACATAGAGATGTACCAACAGTACAGAGTGATCTAACAGTACAGAGAGATGTAACAGTACAGAGACATGTAACAGTACAAAGAGATGTACCAACAGTACAGAGAGATGCAACAACAGTACAGAGAAATGTAATAGTTCAGAGACATGTAACAGTACAGACAGATGTAACAACAGTACAGAGAGATGTAACAGTAGAAAGAGATGTAACAGTACAGAGAGATGTAACAGTACAAAGAGATCTACTAAGAGTACAGAGAGATGTTACAGTTCAGAGAGATGTAACAGTACAGAAAAATGTAACAACAGTACAGAGAGATGCAACAACAGTATAGAGAAATGAAACAGTACAGAGAGATTTCACAAAACAGAGAGATGTAACAACAGTACAGAGAGATGTAACAGTAAAAAATGATGTAAGAGCAGTAGAAATTGATGCAACAACGGTACCGAGAGATGTTACAGTAAAGAGAGATGCAGCAACTGTACAGAGCAATGCAACAACAGTACAGAGAAAAGTAGCAACAGTGCAGGGAGATGTAACAACAGTACAGAGAGATGTAACAGTATAGAGAAATGTAACAGTACAGAGAGAAGTAACAGTACAAAGAGATGTACCAACAGTACAGAGAGATGTAAAATTTTAGAGAGATGTAACAGTACAGAGAAATTTAACAACAGTACAGAGAGATGCAACAACAGTACAGTGAAATGTAATAGTTCAGAGACATGTAACAGTACAGACAGATGTAACAACAGTACAGAGAGATGCAACAACAGTACAGAGAGATGTAACAGTATAGAGAAATGTAACGGTACAGAGAGATGTAACAAAAGTAGAGAGAGATGCAAGCAAAGTACAGAGAGATGTAACAGTAAAGAGACATGTAACTGTACAAAGAGATGTACCAACAGTACAGAGAGATGTAAAAGTTCAGAGAGATGTAACAGAACAGAGAGATGTAACAGTACAGATAGTTTTAACAACAGTACAGAGAGATGCAACAATAGTACAGAGAGAAGTAACTGTTCAGAGAGATGTAACCGTACTGAGAGATGCTAAAAAAGTAGAGTAAGGTGTAACAACAGTACAGAGAAATGTAGCAACAGTGCAGGGAGATGAAACAACCGTACAGAGAGATGTAATAGTATAGAGAAATGTAACAGTACAGAGAGATGTAACAAAAGTTGAGAGAGTTGCAAGAACATTACATAGAGATGTACTAACAGTACAGAGTGATCTAACAGTATAGAGAGATGTAACAGTACAGAGACATGTAACAGTACAAAGAGATGTACCAACAGTACAGAGAGATGCAACAACAGTACAGAG
Source organism: Hypanus sabinus (assembly GCF_030144855.1). Lineage (NCBI taxonomy): Eukaryota > Metazoa > Chordata > Chondrichthyes > Myliobatiformes > Dasyatidae > Hypanus > Hypanus sabinus. The sequence goes on along the minus strand of NW_026780373.1, from coordinate 35,655 downwards.
AAATGTAATAGTTCAGAGACATGTAACAGTACAGACAGATGTACCAACAGTACAGAGAGATGTAACAGTAGAAAGAGATGTAACCGTACAGAGAGATGTAACAGTACAAAGAGATCTACTAAGAGTACAGAGAGATGTTGCAGTTCAGAGAGATGTAACAGTACAGAAAAATGTAACAACAGTACAGAGAGATGCAACAACAGTATAGAGAAATGAAACAGTACAGAGAGATTTCACAAAACAGAGATGTAACAATAGTACAGAGAGATGTAACAGTAAGAAATGATGTAAGAGCAGTACAAATTGATGCAACAACAGTACCGAGAGATGTTACAGTAAAGAGAGATGCAGCAACTGTACAGAGCAATGCAACAACAGTACAGAGAAAAGTAGCAACAGTGCAGGGAGATGTAACAACAGTACAGAGAGTTGTAACAGTATAGAGAAATGTAACAGTACAGAGAGATGTAACAGTACAAAGAGATGAACCAACAGTACAGAGAGATGTAAAATTTTAGAGAGATGTAACAGTACAGAGAAATTTAACAACAGTACAGAGAGATGCAACAACAGTACCGAGAAATGTAATAGCTCAGAGACATGTAACAGTACAGACAGGTGTAACAAAAGTACAGAGAGATGCAACAACAGTACAGAGAGATGTAACAGTATAGAGAAATGTAACAGTACAGAGAGATGTAAGAAAAGTAGAGAGAGATGCAAGAAAAGTACAGAGAGATGTAACAGTAAAGAGACATGTAACTGTACAAAGAGATGTACCAACAGTACAGAGAGATGTAAAAGTTCAGAGAGATGTAACAGTACAGAGAGATGTAACAGTACAGAGAGATGTAACAGTACAGATAGTTTTAAGAACAGTACAGAGAGGCAACAATAGTACAGAGAGAAGTAACTGTTCAGAGAGATGTAACCGTACTGAGAGATGCTAAAAAAGTAGAGTAAGGTGTAACAACAGTACAGAGAAATGTAGCAACAGTGCAGGGAGATGAAACAACCGTACAGAGAGATGTAATAGTATAGAGAAATGTAACAGTACAGAGAGATGTAACAAAAGTTGAGAGAGATGCAAGAACATTACATACAGATGTACCAACAGTACAGAGTGATCTAACAGTACAGAGAGATGTAACAGTACAGAGACATGTAACAGTACAAAGAGATGTACCAACAGTACAGAGAGATGCAACAACAGTACAGAGAAATGTAATAGTTCAGAGACATGTAACAATACAGACAGATGTAACAACAGTACAGAGAGATGTAACAGTAGAAAGAGATGTAACAGTACAGAGAGATGTAACAGTACAAAGAGATCTACTAAGAGTACAGAGAGATGTTACAGTTCAGAGAGATGTAACAGTACAGAAAAATGTAACAACAGTACAGAGAGATGCAACAACAGTATAGAGAAATGAAACAGTACAGAGAGATTTCACAAAACGGAGAGATGTAACAACAGTACAGAGAAATGTAACAACAGTGCAGGGAGATGTAACAACAGTACAGATAGATGTAACAGTATAAAGAAGTGTAACAGTACAGAGCGATGTAACATTAGTAGAGAGAGAAGTAACAGTTCAGAGAGATGTAACAGTACTGAGAGATGCTAAAACAGTAGAGAGAGATGTAACAACAGTACAGAGAAATGTAACAACAGTGCAGGGAGATGTAACAACAGTACAGAGAGATGTAACAGTATATAGAAACTTAGTAGTACAGAGAGATGTAACAAAAGCAGAAAGAGATGCAAGAACAGTACAGAGTGATGTACCAACAGTACAGAGTGATCTAAGAGTACCGAGAGATGTAGGAACAGTACAGAGAGATGCACCAACAGCACAGTGGGATGTAAAAGTACAGGGAGATATAACAGCAGTACAGAGAGATGTAACAAAAGTAGAGAGAGATGCAAGAAAAGTACGTAGAGATGTAACAGTAAAGAGACATGTAAATGTACAAAGAGATGTACCAACAGTACAGAGAGCTGTAAAAGTTCAGAGAGATGTAACAGTACAGAGAGATGTAACAGTACAGAGAGATGCAACAATAGTACAGAGAGAAGTAACTGTTCAGAGAGATGTAACCGTACTGAGAGATGCTAAAAAAGTAGAGTAAGGTGTAATAACAGTACAGAGAAATGTAGCAACAGTGCAGGGAGATGAAACAACCGTACAGAGAGATGTAACAGTATAGAGAAATGTAACAGTACAGAGAGATGTACGAAAAGTTATGAGAAATGCAAGAGCAGTACATAGAGATGTACCAACAGTACAGAGTGATCTAACAGTACAGAGAGATGTAACAGTACAGAGACATGTAACAGTACAAAGAGATGTACCAACAGTACAGAGAGATGCAACAACAGTACAGAGAAATGTAATAGTTCAGAGACATGGAACAGTACAGACAGATGTAACAACAGTACAGATAGATGAACCAACAGTACGGAGAGATGTAACAGTACAGAGAAAAGTAACAACAGTACAGAGAGATGTAACAGTAGAAAGAGATGTAACAGTACAGAGAGATGTAACAGTACAAAGAGATCTACTAAGAGTACAGAGAGATGTTACAGTTCAGAGAGATGTAACAGTACAGAAAAATGTAACAACAGTACAGAGAGATGCAACAACAGTATAGAGAAATGAAACAGTACAGAGAGATTTCACAAAACAGAGAGATGTAACAACAGTACAGAGAGATGTAACAGTAAAAAATGATGTAAGAGCAGTAGAAATTGATGCAACAACGGTACCGAGAGATGTTACAGTAAAGAGAGATGCAGCAACTGTACAGAGCAATGCAACAACAGTACAGAGAAAAGTAGCAACAGTGCAGGGAGATGTAACAACAGTACAGAGAGATGTAACAGTATAGAGAAATGTAACAGTACAGAGAGAAGTAACAGTACAAAGAGATGTACCAACAGTACAGAGAGATGTAAAATTTTAGAGAGATGTAACAGTACAGAGAAATTTAACAACAGTACAGAGAGATGCAACAACAGTACAGTGAAATGTAATAGTTCAGAGACATGTAACAGTACAGACAGATGTAACAACAGTACAGAGAGATGCAACAACAGTACAGAGAGATGTAACAGTATAGAGAAATGTAATGGTACAGAGAGATGTAACAAAAGTAGAGAGAGATGCAAGCAAAGTACAGAGAGATGTAACAGTAAAGAGACATGTAACTGTACAAAGAGATGTACCAACAGTACAGAGAGATGTAAAAGTTCATAGAGATGAAACAGTACAGAGAGATGTAACAGTACAGATAGTTTTAACAACAGTACAGAGAGATGCAACAATAGTACAGAGAGAAGTAACTGTTCAGAGAGATGTAACCGTACTGAGAGATGCTAAAAAAGTAGAGTAAGGTGTAACAACAGTACAGAGAAATGTAGCAACAGTGCAGGGAGATGAAACAACCGTACAGAGAGATGTAATAGTATAGAGAAATGTAACAGTACAGAGAGATGTAACAAAAGTTGAGAGAGTTGCAAGAACATTACATAGAGATGTACTAACAGTACAGAGTGATCTAACAGTATAGAGAGATGTAACAGTACAGAGACATGTAACAGTACAAAGAGATGTACCAACAGTACAGAGAGATGCAACAACAGTACAGAGAAATGTAATAGTTCAGAGACATGTAACAGTACAGACAGATGTAACAACAGTACAGAGAGATGTAACAGTAGAAAGAGATGTAACCGTACAGAGAGATGTAACAGTACAAAGAGATCTACTAAGAGTACAGAGAGATGTTGCAGTTCAGAGAGATGTAACAGTACAGAAAAATGTAACAACAGTACAGAGAGATGCAACAACAGTATAGAGAAATGAAACAGTACAGAGAGATTTCACAAAACAGAGATGTAACAATAGTACAGAGAGATGTAACAGTAAGAAATGATGTAAGAGCAGTACAAATTGATGCAACAACAGTACCGAGAGATGTTACAGTAAAGAGAGATGCAGCAACTGTACAGAGCAATGCAACAACAGTACAGAGAAAAGTAGCAACAGTGCAGGGAGATGTAACAACAGTACAGAGAGTTGTAACAGTATAGAGAAATGTAACAGTACAGAGAGATGTAACAGTACAAAGAGATGAACCAACAGTACAGAGAGATGTAAAATTTTAGAGAGATGTAACAGTACAGAGAAATTTAACAACAGTACAGAGAGATGCAACAACAGTACCGAGAAATGTAATAGCTCAGAGACATGTAACAGTACAGACAGGTGTAACAAAAGTACAGAGAGATGCAACAACAGTACAGAGAGATGTAACAGTATAGAGAAATGTAACAGTACAGAGAGATGTAAGAAAAGTAGAGAGAGATGCAAGAAAAGTACAGAGAGATGTAACAGTAAAGAGACATGTAACTGTACAAAGAGATGTACCAACAGTACAGAGAGATGTAAAAGTTCAGAGAGATGTAACAGTACAGAGAGATGTAACAGTACAGAGAGATGTAACAGTACAGATAGTTTTAAGAACAGTACAGAGAGGCAACAATAGTACAGAGAGAAGTAACTGTTCAGAGAGATGTAACCGTACTGAGAGATGCTAAAAAAGTAGAGTAAGGTGTAACAACAGTACAGAGAAATGTAGCAACAGTGCAGGGAGATGAAACAACCGTACAGAGAGATGTAATAGTATAGAGAAATGTAACAGTACAGAGAGATGTAACAAAAGTTGAGAGAGATGCAAGAACATTACATACAGATGTACCAACAGTACAGAGTGATCTAACAGTACAGAGAGATGTAACAGTACAGAGACATGTAACAGTACAAAGAGATGTACCAACAGTACAGAGAGATGCAACAACAGTACAGAGAAATGTAATAGTTCAGAGACATGTAACAATACAGACAGATGTAACAACAGTACAGAGAGATGTAACAGTAGAAAGAGATGTAACAGTACAGAGAGATGTAACAGTACAAAGAGATCTACTAAGAGTACAGAGAGATGTTACAGTTCAGAGAGATGTAACAGTACAGAAAAATGTAACAACAGTACAGAGAGATGCAACAACAGTATAGAGAAATGAAACAGTACAGAGAGATTTCACAAAACGGAGAGATGTAACAACAGTACAGAGAAATGTAACAACAGTGCAGGGAGATGTAACAACAGTACAGATAGATGTAACAGTATAAAGAAGTGTAACAGTACAGAGCGATGTAACATTAGTAGAGAGAGAAGTAACAGTTCAGAGAGATGTAACAGTACTGAGAGATGCTAAAACAGTAGAGAGAGATGTAACAACAGTACAGAGAAATGTAACAACAGTGCAGGGAGATGTAACAGTATATAGAAACTTAGCAGTACAGAGAGATGTAACAAAAGCAGAAAGAGATGCAAGAACAGTACAGAGTGATGTACCAACAGTACAGAGTGATCTAAGAGTACCGAGAGATGTAGGAACAGTACAGAGAGATGCACCAACAGCACAGTGGGATGTAAAAGTACAGGGAGATATAACAGCAGTACAGAGAGATGTAACAAAAGTAGAGAGAGATGCAAGAAAAGTACGTAGAGATGTAACAGTAAAGAGACATGTAAATGTACAAAGAGATGTACCAACAGTACAGAGAGCTGTAAAAGTTCAGAGAGATGTAACAGTACAGAGAGATGTAACAGTACAGAGAGATGCAACAATAGTACAGAGAGAAGTAACTGTTCAGAGAGATGTAACCGTACTGAGAGATGCTAAAAAAGTAGAGTAAGGTGTAATAACAGTACAGAGAAATGTAGCAACAGTGCAGGGAGATGAAACAACCGTACAGAGAGATGTAACAGTATAGAGAAATGTAACAGTACAGAGAGATGTACGAAAAGTTATGAGAAATGCAAAAACATTACATAGAGATGTACCAACAGTACAGAGTGATCTAACAGTACAGAGAGATGTAACAGTACAGAGACATGTAACAGTACAAAGAGATGTACCAACAGTACAGAGAGATGCAACAACAGTACAGAGAAATGTAATAGTTCAGAGACATGGAACAGTACAGACAGATGTAACAACAGTACAGATAGATGAACCAACAGTACGGAGAGATGTAACAGTACAGAGAAAAGTAACAACAGTACAGAGAGATGTAACAGTAGAAAGAGATGTAACAGTACAGAGAGATGTAACAGTACAAAGAGATCTACTAAGAGTACAGAGAGATGTTACAGTTCAGAGAGATGTAACAGTACAGAAAAATGTAACAACAGTACAGAGAGATGCAACAACAGTATAGAGAAATGAAACAGTACAGAGAGATTTCACAAAACAGAGAGATGTAACAACAGTACAGAGAGATGTAACAGTAAAAAATGATGTAAGAGCAGTACAAATTGATGCAACAACAGTACCGAGAGATGTTACAGTAAAGAGAGATGCAGCAACTGTACAGAGCAATGCAACAACAGTACAGAGAAATGTAGCAACAGTGCAGGGAGATGTAACAACAGTACAGAGAGATGTAATAGTATAGAGAAATGTAACAGTACAGAGAGAAGTAACAGTACAAAGAGATGTACCAACAGTACAGAGAGATGTAATAGTTCAGAGACATGTAACAGTTCAGACAGATGTAACAACAGTACAGAGAGATGCAAAAACCGTACAGAGAGATGAAACATTATAGAGAAATGTAACGGTACAGAGAGATGTAACAAAAGTAGTGAGAGATGCAAGAAAAGTACAGAGAGATGTAACAACAGTACAGAGAGATGTAACAGTAAAAAATGATGTAAGAGCAGTACAAATTGATGCAACAACAGTACCGAGAGATGTTACAGTAAAGAGAGATGCAGCAACTGTACAGAGCAATGCAACAACAGAACAGAGAAATGTAGCAACAGTGCAGGGAGATGTAACAACAGTACAGAGAGATGTAACAGTATAGAGAAATGTAACAGTACAGAGAGATGTAACGGTACGAAGAGATGTACCAACAGTACAGAGAGATGCAACAACAGTACAGAGAAATGTAATAGTTCAGAGACATTGAACAGTACAGACAGATGTAACAACAGTACAGAGAGATGAACCAACAGTACGGAGAGATGTAACAGTAGAGAGAAAAGTAACAACAGTACAGAGAGATGTAACAATAGTACTGAGAGAAGTAACAGTTCAGAGAGATGTAACAGTACTGAGAGATGCTAAAAAAGTAGAGAGAGATGTAACAACAGTACAGAGAAATGTAACAACAATGCAGGGAGATGTAACAACAGTTCAGAGAGATGTAACAGTATAGAGAAATGTAACAGTACAGAGAGTTGTAACAAAAGTAGAGAGAGATGCAAGAACAGTACAGAGAGATGTAACAGTAGAACGAGATGCAACAATAGTATAGAGAGATGTTACCGTTCAGAGAGATGTAACAGTACACAGAAATGTAACAGGACAAAGAGATCTACTAACAGTACAGAGAGATGTTACAGTTCAGAGAGATGTAACAGTACAGAAAAATGTAACAACAGTACAGAGCAATGCAACAACAGTACAGAGAAATGTAGCAACAGTGCAGGGAGATGTAACAACAGTACAGAGAGATGTAATAGTATAGAGAAATGTAACAGTACAGAGAGAAGTAACAGTACAAAGAGATGTACCAACAGTACAGAGAGATGTAATAGTTCAGAGACATGTAACAGTATAGACAGATGTAACAACAGTACAGAGAGATGCAACAACAGTACAGAGAGATGAAACATTATAGAGAAATGTAACGGTACAGAGAGATGTAACAAAAGTAGTGAGAGATGCAAGAAAAGTACAGAGAGATGTAACAACAGTACAGAGAGATGTAACAGTAAAAAATGATGTAAGAGCAGTACAAATTGATGCAACAACAGTACCGAGAGATGTTACAGTAAAGAGAGATGCAGCAACTGTACAGAGCAATGCAACAACAGAACAGAGAAATGTAGCAACAGTGCAGGGAGATGTAACAACAGTACAGAGAGATGTAACAGTATAGAGAAATGTAACAGTACAGAGAGATGTAACGGTACAAAGAGATGTACCAACAGTACAGAGAGATGCAACAACAGTACAGAGAAATGTAATAGTTCAGAGACATTGAACAGTACAGACAGATGTAACAACAGTACAGAGAGATGAACCAACAGTACGGAGAGATGTAACAGTAGAGAGAAAAGTAACAACAGTACAGAGAGATGTAACAATAGTACTGAGAGAAGTAACAGTTCAGAGAGATGTAACAGTACTGAGAGATGCTAAAAAAGTAGAGAGAGATGTAACAACAGTACAGAGAAATGTAACAACAATGCAGGGAGATGTAACAACAGTTCAGAGAGATGTAACAGTATAGAGAAATGTAACAGTACAGAGAGTTGTAACAAAAGTAGAGAGAGATGCAAGAACAGTACAGAGAGATGTAACAGTAGAACGAGATGCAACAATAGTATAGAGAGATGTTACCGTTCAGAGAGATGTAACAGTACACAGAGATGTAACAGGACAAAGAGATCTACTAACAGTACAGAGAGATGTTACAGTTCAGAGAGATGTAACAGTACAGAAAAATGTAACAACAGTACAGAGAGATGCAACAACAGTATAGAGAAATGAAACAGTACAGAGAGATTTCAGAAAACGGAGAGATGTAACAACAGTACAGAGAAATGTAACAACAGTGCAGGGAGATGTAACAACAGTACAGAGAGATGTAACAGTATAGAGAAATGTAACAGTACAGAGAGATGTAACGGTACGAAGAGATGTACCAACAGTACAGAGAGATGCAACAACAGTACAGAGAAATGTAATAGTTCAGAGACATTGAACAGTACAGACAGATGTAACAACAGTACAGAGAGATGAACCAACAGTACGGAGAGATGTAACAGTAGAGAGAAAAGTAACAACAGTACAGAGAGATGTAACAATAGTACTGAGAGAAGTAACAGTTCAGAGAGATGTAACAGTACTGAGAGATGCTAAAAAAGTAGAGAGAGATGTAACAACAGTACAGAGAAATGTAACAACAATGCAGGGAGATGTAACAACAGTTCAGAGAGATGTAACAGTATAGAGAAATGTAACAGTACAGAGAGTTGTAACAAAAGTAGAGAGAGATGCAAGAACAGTACAGAGAGATGTAACAGTAGAACGAGATGCAACAATAGTATAGAGAGATGTTACCGTTCAGAGAGATGTAACAGTACACAGAAATGTAACAGGACAAAGAGATCTACTAACAGTACAGAGAGATGTTACAGTTCAGAGAGATGTAACAGTACAGAAAAATGTAACAACAGTACAGAGCAATGCAACAACAGTACAGAGAAATGTAGCAACAGTGCAGGGAGATGTAACAACAGTACAGAGAGATGTAATAGTATAGAGAAATGTAACAGTACAGAGAGAAGTAACAGTACAAAGAGATGTACCAACAGTACAGAGAGATGTAATAGTTCAGAGACATGTAACAGTACAGACAGATGTAACAACAGTACAGAGAGATGCAACAACAGTACAGAGAGATGAAACATTATAGAGAAATGTAACGGTACAGAGAGATGTAACAAAAGTAGTGAGAGATGCAAGAAAAGTACAGAGAGATGTAACAACAGTACAGAGAGATGTAACAGTAAAAAATGATGTAAGAGCAGTACAAATTGATGCAACAACAGTACCGAGAGATGTTACAGTAAAGAGAGATGCAGCAACTGTACAGAGCAATGCAACAACAGAACAGAGAAATGTAGCAACAGTGCAGGGAGATGTAACAACAGTACAGAGAGATGTAACAGTATAGAGAAATGTAACAGTACAGAGAGATGTAACGGTACAAAGAGATGTACCAACAGTACAGAGAGATGCAACAACAGTACAGAGAAATGTAATAGTTCAGAGACATTGAACAGTACAGACAGATGTAACAACAGTACAGAGAGATGAACCAACAGTACGGAGAGATGTAACAGTAGAGAGAAAAGTAACAACAGTACAGAGAGATGTAACAATAGTACTGAGAGAAGTAACAGTTCAGAGAGATGTAACAGTACTGAGAGATGCTAAAAAAGTAGAGAGAGATGTAACAACAGTACAGAGAAATGTAACAACAATGCAGGGAGATGTAACAACAGTTCAGAGAGATGTAACAGTATAGAGAAATGTAACAGTACAGAGAGTTGTAACAAAAGTAGAGAGAGATGCAAGAACAGTACAGAGAGATGTAACAGTAGAACGAGATGCAACAATAGTATAGAGAGATGTTACCGTTCAGAGAGATGTAACAGTACACAGAGATGTAACAGGACAAAGAGATCTACTAACAGTACAGAGAGATGTTACAGTTCAGAGAGATGTAACAGTACAGAAAAATGTAACAACAGTACAGAGAGATGCAACAACAGTATAGAGAAATGAAACAGTACAGAGAGATTTCAGAAAACGGAGAGATGTAACAACAGTACAGAGAAATGTAACAACAGTGCAGGGAGATGTAACAACAGTACAGAGAGATGTAACAAAAGTAGAGAGAGATGCAAGAAAAGTACAGAGAGATGTAACAGTAAAGAGACATGTAACAGTAGAAAGAGATGTACCAACAGTACAGAGAGATGCAACAACAGTACAGAGAAATGTAATAGTTCAGAGACATGTAACAGTACAGACAGATGTAAGAACAGTACAGAGAGATGTAACAGTAGAAAGAGATGTAACAGTACAGAGAGATGTAACAGTACAAAGAGATCTACTAAGAGTACAGAGAGATGTTACAGTTCAGAGAGATGTAACAGTACAGAAAAATGTAACAACAGTACAGAGAGATGCAACAACAGTATAGAGAAATGAAACAGTAGAGAGAGATTTCACAAAACTGAGAGATGTAACAACAGTACAGAGAGATGTAAGAGTATAGAGAAACTTAGCAGTACAGAGAGATGTAACAAAAGCAGAAAGAGATGCAAGAACAGTACAGAGAGATGTACCAACAGTACAGAGTGATCTAAGAGTACAGAGAGATGTAGGAACAGTACAGAGAGATGCACCAACAATACAGTGGGATGTAAAAGTACAGGGAGATATAACAGCAGTACAGAGAGATGTAACAAAAGTTGAGAGAGATGCAAGAGCAGTACATAGAGATGTACCAACAGTACAGAGTGATCTAACAGTACAGAGAGATGTAACAGTACAGAGACATGTAACAGTAGAAAGAGATGTACCAACAGTACAGAGAGATGCAACAACAGTACAGAGAAATGTAATAGTTCAGAGACATGGAACAGTACAGACAGAAGTAACAACAGTACAGAGAGATGTAACAGTACAGAGAAAAGTAACAACAGTACAGAGAGATGTGACAGTATAGAGAAATGTAACAGTACAGAGAGATGTAACAATAGTACAGAGAGAAGTAACAGTTCAGAGAGATGTAACAGTCCTGAGAGATGCTACAAAAGTAGAGAGAGATGTAACAACAGTACAGAGAAATGTAACAACAGTACAGAGAGATGTAACAAAAGTAGAGAGAGATGCAAGAGCAGTACAGAGAGATGTAACAGTAGAAAGAGATGCAACAATAGTATAGAGAGATGTTACCGTTCAGAGAGATGTAACAGTACACAGAGATGTAACAGTACAAAGAGATCTACTAACAGTACAGAGAGATGTTACAGTACAGAGAGATGTAACAGTATAGAGAAACTTAGCAGTACAGAGAGATGTAACAAAAGCAGAAAGAGATGCAAGAACAGTACAGAGAGATGTACCAACAGTACAGTGGGATGTAAAAGTACAGGGAGATATAACAGCAGTACAGAGAGATGTAACAGCAGTACAGAGAGATGTACCAACAGTACAGAGAGATGTAACAACAGTACAGAGAGATGAACCAACAGAACAGAGAGATGTAACAAAAGTTGAGAGAGATGCAAGAAAAGTACAGAGAGATGTAACAGTAAAGAGACATGTAACAGTACAAAGAGATGTACCAACAGTACAGAGAGATGCAACAACAGTACAGAGAAATGTAATAGTTCAGAGACATGTAACAGTACAGACAGATGTAACAACAGTACAGAGAGATGTAACAGTAGAAAGAGATGTAACAGTACAGAGAGATGTAACAGTACAAAGAGATCTACTAAGAGTACAGAGAGATGTTACAGTTCAGAGAGATGTAACAGTACAGAAAAATGTAACAACAGTACAGAGAGATGCAACAACAGTTTAGAGAAATGAAACAGTACAGAGAGATTTCACAAAACAGAGAGATGTAACAACAGTACAGAGAGATGTAACAGTATAGAGAAACTTAGCAGTACAGAGAGATGTAACAAAAGCAGAAAGCGATGCAAGAACAGTTCAGAGAGATGTACCAACAGTACAGAGTGATCTAAGAGTACAGAGAGATGTAGGAACAGTACAGAGAGATGCACCAACAGTACAGTGGGATGTAAAAGTACAGGGAGATATAACAGCAGTACAGAGAGATGTAACAGTAGAGAGAGATGTAACAGTACAGAGAGATGTAACAGTACAAAGAGATCTACTAAGAGTAAAGAGAGATGTTACAGTTCAGAGAGATGTAACAGTACAGAAAAATGTAACAACAGTACAGAGAGATGCAACAACAGTATACAGAAATGAAACAGTACAGAGAGATTTCACAAAACAGAGAGATGTAACAACAGTACAGAGAAATGTAACAACAGTGCAGGGAGATGTAACAACAGTATAGAGAGATGTAACAAAAGTAGAGAGAGATGCAAGAAAAGTACGTAGAGATGTAACAGTAAAGAGACATGTAAATGTACAAAGAGATGTACCAACAGTACAGAGAGCTGTAAAAGTTCAGAGAGATGTAACAGTACAGAGAGATGTAACAGTACAGAGAGATGCAACAATAGTACAGAGAGAAGTAACTGTTCAGAGAGATGTAACCGTACTGAGAGATGCTAAAAAAGTAGAGTAAGGTGTAATAACAGTACAGAGAAATGTAGCAACAGTGCAGGGAGATGAAACAACCGTACAGAGAGATGTAACAGTATAGAGAAATGTAACAATACAGAGAGATGTAACAAAAGTTGAGAGAGATGCAAGAACATTACATAGAGATGTACCAACAGTACAGAGTGATCTAACAGTACAGAGAGATGTAACAGTACAGAGACATGTAACAGTTCAATGAGATGTACCAACAGTACAGAGAGATGTAACAGTAGAAAGAGATGTAACAGTACAGAGAGATGTAACAGTACAAAGAGATCTACTAAGAGTACAGAGAGATGTTACAGTTCAGAGAGATGTAACAGTACAGAAAAATGTAACAACAGTACAGAGAGATGCAACAACAGTATAGAGAAATGAAACAGTACAGAGAGATTTCACAAAACAGAGAGATGTAACAACAGTACAGAGAAATGTAACAACAGTGCAGGGAGATGTAACAACAGTCTAGAGAGATGTAACAAAAGTAGAGAGAGATGCAAGAAAAGTACGGAGAGATGTAACAGTAAAGAGACATGTAACTGTACAAAGAGATGTACCAACAGTACAGAGAGCTGTAAAAGTTCAGAGAGATGTAACAGTACAGAGAGATGTAACAGTACAGATAGTTTTAACAACAGTACAGAGAGATGCAACAATAGTACAGAGAGAAGTAACTGTTCAGAGAGATGTAACCGTACTGAGAGATGCTAAAAAAGTAGAGTAAGGTGTAATAACAGTACAGAGAAATGTAGCAACAGTGCAGGGAGATGAAACAACCGTACAGAGAGATGTAACAGTATAGAGAAATGTAACAGTACAGAGAGATGTAAGAAAAGTTATGAGAAATGCAAAAACATTACATAGAGATGTACCAACAGTACAGAGTGATCTAACTGTACAGAGAGATGTAACAGTACAGAGACATGTAACAGTACAAAGAGATGTACCAACAGTACAGAGAGATGCAACAACAGTACAGAGAAATGTAATAGTTCAGAGACATGTAACAGTACAGACAGATGTAACAACAGTACAGAGAGATGCAACAACAGTATAGAGAAATGAAACAGTACAGAGAGATTTCACAAAACAGAGAGATGTAACAACAGTACAGAGAGATGTAACAGTAAAAAATGATGTAAGAGCAGTACAAATTGATGCAACAACAGTACCGAGAGATGTTACAGTAAAGAGAGATGCAGCAACTGTACAGAGCAATGCAACAACAGAACAGAGAAATGTAGCAACAGTGCAGGGAGATGTAAGAACAGTACAGAGAGATGTAACAGTATAGAGAAATGTAACAGTACAGAGAGATGTAACGCTACAAAGAGAAGAACCAACAGTACAGAGAGATGCAACAACAGTACGGAGAAATGTAATAGTTCAGAGACATTGAACAGTACAGACAGATGTAACAACAGTACAGAGAGATGAACCAACAGTACGGAGAGATGTAACAGTACAGAGAAAAGTAACAACAGTACAGAGAGATGTAACAATAGTACTGAGAGAAGTAACAGTTCAGAGAGATGTAACAGTACTGAGAGATGCTAAAAAAGTAGAGAGAGATGTAACAACAGTACAGAGAAATGTAACAACAATGCAGGGAGATGTAACAACAGTACAGAGAGATGTAACAGTATAGAGAAATGTAACAGTACAGAGAGTTGTAACAAAAGTAGAGAGAGATGCAAGAACAGTACAGAGAGATGTAACAGTAGAACGAGATGCAACAATAGTATAGAGAGATGTTACCGTTCAGAGAGATGTAACAGTACACAGAGATGTAACAGGACAAAGAGATCTACTAACAGTACAGAGAGATGTTACAGTTCAGAGAGATGTAACAGTACAGAAAAATGTAACAACAGTACAGAGAGATGCAACAACAGTATAGAGAAATGAAACAGTACAGAGAGATTTCAGAAAACGGAGAGATGTAACAACAGTACAGAGAAATGTAACAACAGTGCAGGGTGATGTAACAACAGTACAGAGAGATGTAACAAAAGTAGAGAGAGATGCAAGAAAAGTACAGAGAGATGTAACAGTAAAGAGACATGTAACAGTAGAAAGAGATGTACCAACAGTACAGAGAGATGCAACAACAGTACAGAGAAATGTAATAGTTCAGAGACATGTAACAGTACAGACAGATGTAAGAACAGTACAGAGAGATGTAACAGTAGAAAGAGATGTAACAGTACAGAGAGATGTAACAGTACAAAGAGATCTACTAAGAGTACAGAGAGATGTTACAGTTCAGAGAGATGTAACAGTACAGAAAAATGTAACAACAGTACAGAGAGATGCAACAACAGTATAGAGAAATGAAACAGTAGAGAGAGATTTCACAAAACAGAGAGATGTAACAACAGTACAGAGAGATGTAACAGTATAGAGAAACTTAGCAGTACAGAGAGATGTAACAAAAGCAGAAAGAGATGCAAGAACAGTACAGAGAGATGTACCAACAGTACAGAGTGATCTAAGAGTACAGAGAGATGTAGGAACAGTACAGAGAGATGCACCAACAGTACAGTGGGATGTAAAAGTACAGGGAGATATAACAGCAGTACAGAGAGATGTAACAGTAGAAAGAGATGTAACAGTACAGAGAGATGTAACAGTACAAAGAGATCTACTAAGAGTACAGAGAGATGTTACAGTTCAGAGAGATGTAACAGTACACAAAAATGTAACAACAGTACAGAGAGATGCAACAACAGTATAGAGAAATGAAACAGTACAGAGAGATTTCACAAAACAGAGAGATGTAACAACAGTACAGAGAAATGTAACAACAGTGCAGGGAGATGTAACAACAGTATAGAGAGATGTAACAAAAGTAGAGAGAGATGCAAGAAAAGTACGGAGAGATGTAACAGTAAAGAGACATGTAACTGTACAAAGAGATGTACCAACAGTACAGAGAGCTGTAAAAGTTCAGAGAGATGTAACAGTACAGAGAGATGTAACAGTACAGATAGTTTTAACAACAGTACAGAGAGATGCAACAATAGTACAGAGAGAAGTAACTGTTCAGAGAGATGTAACCGTACTGAGAGATGCTAAAAAAGTAGAGTAAGGTGTAATAACAGTACAGAGAAATGTAGCAACAGTACAGAGTGATCTAACAGTAGAGAGAGATGTAACAGTACAGAGACATGTAACAGTACAAAGAGACGTACCAACAGTACAGAGAGATGCAACAACAGTACAGAGAAATGTAATAGTTCAGAGACATGTAACAGTACAGACAGATGTAACAACAGTACAGAGAGATGTAACAGTAGAAAGAGATGTAACAGTTCAGAGAGATGTAACAGTACAGAAAAATGTAACAACAGTACAGAGAGATGTAACAGTAGAAAGAGATGTAACAGTTCAGAGAGATGTAACAGTACAGAAAAATGTAACAACAGTACAGAGAGATGCAACAACAGTATAGAGAAATGAAACAGTACAGAGAGATTTCACAAAACAGAGAGATGTAACAACAGTACAGAGAGATGTAACAGTAAAAAATGATGTAAGAGCAGTACAAATTGATGCAACAACAGTACCGAGAGATGTTACAGTAACGAGAGATGCAGCAACTGTACAGAGCAATGCAACAACAGAACAGAGAAATGTAGCAACAGTGCAGGGAGATGTAAGAACAGTACAGAGAGATGTAACAGTATAGAGAAATGTAACAGTACAGAGAAATGTAACGGTACAAAGAGATGTACCAACAGTACAGAGAGATGCAACAACAGTACAGAGAAATGTAATAGTTCAGAGACATTGAACAGTACAGACAGATGTAACAACAGTACAGAGAGATGAACCAACAGTACGGAGAGATGTAACAGTACAGAGAAAAGTAACAACAGTACAGAGAGATGTAACAATAGTACTGAGAGAAGTAACAGTTCAGAGAGATGTAACAGTACTGAGAGATGCTGAAAAAGTAGAGAGAGATGTAACAACAGTACAGAGAAATGTAACAACAATGTAGGGAGATGTAACAACAGTACAGAGAGATGTAACAGTATAGAGAAATGTAACAGTACTGAGAGTTGTAACAAAAGTAGAGAGAGATGCAAGAACAGTACAGAGAGATGTAACATAGAAAGAGATGCAACAATAGTATAGAGAGATGTTACCGTTCAGAGAGATGTAACAGTACACAGAGATGTAACAGGACAAAGAGATCTACTAACAGTACAGAGAGATGTTACAGTTCAGAGAGATGTAACAGTACAGAAAAATGTAACAACAGTACAGAAAGATGCAACAACAGTATAGAGAAATGAAACAGTACAGAGAGATTTCAGAAAACGGAGAGATGTAACAACAGTACAGAGAAATGTAACAACAGTGCAGGGAGATGTAACAACAGTACAGAGAGATGTAACAAAAGTAGAGAGAGATGCAAGAAAAGTACAGAGAGATGTAACAGTAAAGAGACATGTAACAGTAGAAAGAGATGTACCAACAGTACAGAGAGATGCAACAACAGTACAGAGAAATGTAATAGTTCAGAGACATGTAACAGTACAAACAGATGTAAGAACAGTACAGAGAGATGTAACAGTAGAAAGAGATGTAACAGTACAGAGAGATGTAACAGTACAAAGAGATCTACTAAGAGTACAGAGAGATGTTACAGTTCAGAGAGATGTAACAGTACAGAAAAATGTAACAACAGTACAGAGAGATGCAACAACAGTATAGAGAAATGAAACAGTAGAGAGAGATTTCACAAAACAGAGAGATGTAACAACAGTACAGAGAGATGTAACAGTATAGAGAAACTTAGCAGTACAGTGAGATGTAACAAAAGCAGAAAGAGATGCAAGAACAGTACAGAGAGATGTACCAACAGTACAGAGTGATCTAAGAGTACAGAGAGATGTAGGAACAGTACAGAGAGATGCACCAACAGTACAGTGGGATGTAAAAGTACAGGGAGATATAACAGCAGTACAGAGAGATGTAACAGTAGAAAGAGATGTAACAGTACAGAGAGATGTAACAGTACAAAGAGATCTACTAAGAGTACAGAGAGATGTTACAGTTCAGAGAGATGTAACAGTACAGAAAAATGTAACAACAGTACAGAGAGATGCAACAACAGTATAGAGAAATGAAACAGTACAGAGAGATTTCACAAAACAGAGAGATGTAACAACAGTACAGAGAAATGTAACAACAGTGCAGGGAGATGTAACAACAGTATAGAGAGATGTAACAAAAGTAGAGAGAGATGCAAGAAAAGTACGGAGAGATGTAACAGTAAAGAGACATGTAACTGTACAAAGAGATGTAGCAACAGTACAGAGAGCTGTAAAAGTTCAGAGAGATGTAACAGTACAGAGAGATGTAACAGTACAGATAGTTTTAACAACAGTACAGAGAGATGCAACAATAGTACAGAGAGAAGTAACTGTTCAGAGAGATGTAACCGTACTGAGAGATGCTAAAAAAGTAGAGTAAGGTGTAATAACAGTACAGAGAAATGTAGCAACAGTGCAGGGAGATGAAACAACCGTACAGAGAGATGTAACAGTATAGAGAAATGTAACAGTACAGAGAGATGTAACAAACGTTGAGAGAGATGCAAGAACAGTACATAGAGATGTACCAACAGTACAGAGTGATCTAACAGTACAGAGAGATGTAACAGTACAGAGACATGTAACAGTACAAAGAGATGTACCAACAGCACAGAGAGATGTACCAACAGTACAGAGAGATGTAAAAGTACAGGGAGATATAACAACAGTTCAGAGAGATGTTATAACAGTACAGACAGATGTAACAGAACAGTGAAAAGTAACAACAGTATAGAGAGATGTAACAGCACAGAGAGATGTACTAACAGTACAGAGAGATGTAACAGAACAGTGAAAAGTAACAACAGTATAGAGAGATGTAACAGCACAGAGAGATGTACTAACAGTACAGAGAGATGTTACAGTTTAGAGAGAGGTAACAGTACAGAAAGATGCAACAACAGTACAGAGAGAAGTAGCAGTTCAGAGAGATGTAACAGTACTGCGAGATGCTACAAAAGTAGCGAGCGATTTAACAACAGTACAGAGAGATGTAATAGTACAGAGACATGTAACAGTACAAAGAGATGTACCAATATTACAGAGAGATGTAAAAGTACAGGGCGATGTAACAACAGTACAGAGAGATGTAACAGTATAGAGAAACGTAGCAGTACAGAGAGATGTAAGAAAAGCAGAAAGAGATGCAAGAACAGTACAGAGAGATGTACGAACAGTACAGAGTGATCTAAGAGTACAGAGAGATGTAGGAACAGTACAGAGAGATGCACCAACAGTACAGTGGGATGTAAAAGTACAGGGAGATATAACAGCAGTACAGAGAGATGTAACAGCAGTACAGAGAGATGTACCAACAGTACAGAGAGATGTAACAACAGTACAGAGAGATGAACCAACAGTACGGAGAGATGTAACAGTACAGAGAAAAGTAACAATAGTACAGAGAGATGTAACAGTATAGAGACATGTAACAGTACTGAGAGATGCTAAAAAAGTAGAGAGAGATGTAACAACAGTACAGAGGGATGTAACAGTACAGAGAGATATAACAACAGTAAAGAGTGTTGCAACAACAGTAAAGACAGATGTAGCAGTACAGGGAGATGAAACAAAGGTACAGAGAGATAAAACAACAGTACAGAGAAATGTACCAATAGTAAAGAGAGATGTAACAGTACAGAAAAATGTAACAACAGTACAGAGAGATGCAACAACAGTATAGAGAAATGAAACAGTACAGAGAGATTTCAAATAACAGAGAGATGTAACAGTAAAAAATGATGTAACAACAGTACAAAGAGATGCAACAACAGTACTGAGAGATGTTACAGTAAAGAGAGATGCAGCAACTGTACAGAGCAATGCAACAACAGAACAGAGAAATGTAGCAACAGTGCAGGGAGATGTAAGAACAGTACAGAGAGATGTAACAGTATAGAGAAATGTAACAGTACAGAGAGATGTAACGGTACAAAGAGATGTACCAACAGTACAGAGAGATGCAACAACAGTACAGAGAAATGTAATAGTTCAGAGACATTGAACAGTACAGACAGATGTAACAACAGTACAGAGAGATGAACCAACAGTACGGAGAGATGTAACAGTACAGAGAAAAGTAACAACAGTACAGAGAGATGTAACAATAGTACTGAGAGAAGTAACAGTTCAGAGAGATGTAACAGTACTGAGAGATGCTGAAAAAGTAGAGAGAGATGTAACAACAGTACAGAGAAATGTAACAACAATGCAGGGAGATGTAACAACAGTACAGAGAGATGTAACAGCATAGAGAAATGTAACAGTACAGAGACATTGAACAGTACAGACAGGTGTAACAACAGTACAGAGAGATGAACCAACAGTACAGAGAGATGTAACAGTATAGAGAAATGTAACAGTACAGAGAGTTGTAACAAAAGTAGAGAGAGATGCAAGAACAGTACAGAGAGATGTACCAACAGTACAGAGTGATCTAAGAGTACAGAGAGATGTAGGAACAGTACAGAGAGATGCACAAACAGTACAGTGGGATGTAAAAGTACAGGGAGATATAACAGCAGTACAGAGAGATGTAACAGTAGAAAGAGATGTAACAGTACAAAGAGATCTACTAAGAGTGCAGAGAGATGTTACAGTTCAGAGAGATGTAACAGTACAGAAAAATGTAACAACAGTACAGAGAGATGCAACAACAGTATAGAGAAATGAAACAGTAGAGAGAGATTTCACAAAACAGAGAGATGTAACAACAGTACAGAGAAATGTAACAACAGTGCAGGGAGATGTAACAACAGTATAGAGAGATGTAACAAAAGTAGAGAGAGATGCAAGAAAAGTACGGAGAGATGTAACAGTAAAGAGACATGTAACTGTACAAAGAGATGTACCAACAGTACCGAGAGCTGTAAAAGTTCAGAGAGATGTAACAGTACAGAGAGATGTAACAGTACAGATAGTTTTAACAACAGTACAGAGAGATGCAACAATAGTACAGAGAGAAGTAACTGTTCAGAGAGATGTAACCGTACTGAGAGATGCTAAAAAAGTAGAGTAGGGTGTAATAACATTACAGAGAAATGTAGCAACAGTGCAGGGAGATGAAACAACCGTACAGAGAGATGTAACAGTATAGAGAAATGTAACAGTACAGAGAGATGTAAGAAAAGTTATGAGAAATGCAAAAACATTACATAGAGATGTACCAACAGTACAGAGTGATCTAACAGTACAGAGAGATGTAACAGTACAGAGACATGTAACAGTACAAAGAGATGTACCAACAGCACAGAGAGATGCAACAACAGTACAGAGAAATGTAATAGTTCAGAGACATGTAACAGTACAGACAGATGTAACAACAGTACAGAGAGATGTAACAGTAGAAAGAGATGTAACAGTACAGAGAGATGTAACAGTACAAAGAGATCTACTAAGAGTACAGAGAGATGTACCAACAGTACAGAGTGATCTAAGAGTACAGAGAGATGTAGGAACAGTACAGAGAGATGCACCAACAGTACAGTGGGATGTAAAAGTACAGGGAGATATAACAGCAGTACAGAGAGATGTAACAGTAGAAAGAGATGTAACAGTACAGAGAGATGTAACAGTACAAAGAGATCTACTAAGAGTACAGAGAGAGGTTACAGTTCAGAGAGATGTAACAGTACACAAAAATGTAACAACAGTACAGAGAGATGCAACAACAGTATAGAGAAATGAAACAGTACAGAGAGATTTCACAAAACAGAGAGATGTAACAACAGTACAGAGAAATGTAACAACAGTGCAGGGAGATGTAACAACAGTATAGAGAGATGTAACAAAAGTAGAGAGAGATGCAAGAACAGTACAGAGAGATGTAACAGTAGAAAGAGATGCAACAATAGTATAGAGAGATGTTACCGTTCAGAGAGATGTAACAGTACACAGAGATGTAACAGTACAAAGAGATCTACTGACAGTACAGAGAGATGTTACAGTACAGAGAGATGTAACAGTATAGAGAAACTTAGCAGTACAGAGAGATGTAACAAAAGCAGAAAGAGATGCAAGAACAGTACAGAGAGATGTACCAACAGTACAGTGGGATGTAAAAGTACAGGGAGATATAACAGCAGTACAGAGAGATGTAACAGCAGTACAGAGAGATGTACCAACAGTACAGAGAGATGTAACAACAGTACAGAGAGATGAACCAACAGTACAGAGAGATGTAACAAAAGTTGAGAGAGATGCAAGCAAAGTACAGAGAGATGTAACAGTAAAGAGACATGTAACAGTACAAAGAGATGTACCAACAGTACAGAGAGATGCAACAACAGTACAGAGAAATGTAATAGTTCAGAGACATGTAACAGTACAGACAGATGTAACAACAGTACAGAGAGATGTAACAGTAGAAAGAGATGTAACAGTACAGAGAGATGTAACAGTAAAGAGACATGTAACAGTACAAAGAGATGTACCAACAGTACAGAGAGATGCAACAACAGTACAGAGAAATGTAATAGTTCAGAGACATGTAACAGTACAGACAGATGTAACAACAGTACAGAGAGATGTAACAGTAGAAAGAGATGTAACAGTACAGAGAGATGTAACAGTACAAAGAGATCTACTAAGAGTACAGAGAGATGTTACAGTTCAGAGAGATGTAACAGTACAGAAAAATGTAACAACAGTACAGAGAGATGCAACAACAGTTTAGAGAAATGAAACAGTACAGAGAGATTTCACAAAACAGAGAGATGTAACAACAGTACAGAGAGATGTAACAGTATAGAGAAACTTAGCAGTACAGAGAGATGTAACAAAAGCAGAAAGAGATACAAGAACAGTTCAGAGAGATGTACCAACAGTACAGAGTGATCTAAGAGTACAGAGAGATGTAGGAACAGTACAGAGAGATGCACCAACAGTACAGTGGGATGTAAAAGTACAGGGAGATATAACAGCAGTACAGAGAGATGTAACAGTAGAGAGAGATGTAACAGTACAGAGAGATGTAACAGTACAAAGAGATCTACTAAGAGTAAAGAGAGATGTTACAGTTCAGAGAGATGTAACAGTACAGAAAAATGTAACAACAGTACAGAGAGATGCAACAACAGTATAGAGAAATGAAACAGTACAGAGAGATTTCACAAAACAGAGAGATGTAACAACAGTACAGAGAAATGTAACAACAGTGCAGGGAGATGTAACAACAGTATAGAGAGATGTAACAAAAGTAGAGAGAGATGCAAGAAAAGTACGTAGAGATGTAACAGTAAAGAGACATGTAAATGTACAAAGAGATGTACCAACAGTACAGAGAGCTGTAAAAGTTCAGAGAGATGTAACAGTACAGAGAGATGTAACAGTACAGAGAGATGCAACAATAGTACAGAGAGAAGTAACTGTTCAGAGAGATGTAACCGTACTGAGAGATGCTAAAAAAGTAGAGTAAGGTGTAATAACAGTACAGAGAAATGTAGCAACAGTGCAGGGAGATGAAACAACCGTACAGAGAGATGTAACAGTATAGAGAAATGTAACAGTACAGAGAGATGTAAGAAAAGTTATGAGAAATGCAAAAACATTACATAGAGATGTACCAACAGTACAGAGTGATCTAACAGTACAGAGAGATGTAACAGTACAGAGACATGTAACAGTACAAAGAGATGTACCAACAGTACAGAGAGATGCAACAACAGTACAGAGAAATGTAATAGTTCAGAGACATGTAACAGTACAGACAGATGTAACAACAGTACAGAGATCTGTAGCAGTAGAAAGAGATGTAACAGTTCAGAGAGATGTAACAGTACAGAAAAATATAACAACAGTACAGAGAGATGCAACAACAGTATAGAGAAATGAAACAGTACAGAGAGATTTCATAAAACGGAGAGATGTAACAACAGTACAGAGAAATGTAACAACAGTGCAGGGAGATGTAACAACAGTACAGAGAGATGTAACAAAAGTAGAGAGAGATGCAAGAAAAGTACAGAGAGATGTAACAGTAAAGAGACATGTAACAGTACAAAGAGATGTACCAACAGTACAGAGAGATGCAACAACAGTACAGAGAAATGTAATAGTTCAGAGACATGTAACAGTACAGACAGATGTAAGAACAGTACAGAGAGATGTAACAGTAGAAAGAGATGTAACAGTACAGAGAGATGTAACAGTACAAAGAGATCTACTAAGAGTACAGAGAGATGTTACAGTTCAGAGAGATGTAACAGTACAGAAAAATGTAACAACAGTACAGAGAGATGCAACAACAGTATAGAGAAATGAAACAGTAGAGAGAGATTTCACAAAACAGAGAGATGTAACAACAGTACAGAGAGATGTAAGAGTATAGAGAAACTTAGCAGTACAGAGAGATGTAACAAAAGCAGAAAGAGATGCAAGAACAGTACAGAGAGATGTACCAACAGTACAGAGTGATCTAAGAGTACAGAGAGATGTAGGAACAGTACAGAGAGATGCACCAACAGTACAGTGGGATGTAAAAGTACAGGGAGATATAACAGCAGTAGAGAGAGATGTAACAAAAGTTGAGAGAGATGCAAGAGCAGTACATAGAGATGTACCAACAGTACAGAGTGATCTAACAGTACAGAGAGATGTAACAGTACAGAGACATGTAACAGTACAAAGAGATGTACCAACAGTACAGAGAGATGCAACAACAGTACAGAGAAATGTAATAGTTCAGAGACATGGAACAGTACAGACAGAAGTAACAACAGTACAGAGAGATGAACCAACAGTACGGAGAGATGTAACAGTACAGAGAAAAGTAACAACAGTACAGAGAGATGTAACAGTATAGAGAAATGTAACAGTACAGAGAGATGTAACAATAGTACAGAGAGAAGTAACAGTTCAGAGAGATGTAACAGTCCTGAGAGATGCTAAAAAAGTAGAGAGAGATGTAACAACAGTACAGAGAAATGTAACAACAGTTCAGAGAGATGTAACAAAAGTAGAGAGAGATGCAAGTACAGTACAGAGAGATGTAACAGTAGAAAGAGATGCAACAATAGTATAGAGAGATGTTACCGTTCAGAGAGATGTAACAGTACACAGAGATGTAACAGTACAAAGAGATCTACTAACAGTACAGAGAGATGTTACAGTACAGAGAGATGTAACAGTATAGAGAAACTTAGCAGTACAGAGAGATGTAACAAAAGCAGAAAGAGATGCAAGAATAGTACAGAGAGATGTACCAACAGTACAGAGTGATCTAAGAGTACAGAGAGATGTAGGAACAGTACAGAGAGATGCACCAACAGTACAGTGGGATGTAAAAGTACAGGGAGATATAACAGCAGTACAGAGAGATGTAACAGTAGAAAGAGATGTAACAGTACAGAGAGATGTAACAGTACAAAGAGATCTACTAAGAGTACAGAGAGAGGTTACAGTTCAGAGAGATGTAGCAGTACACAAAAATGTAACAACAGTACAGAGAGATGCAACAACAGTATAGAGAAATGAAACAGTACAGAGAGATTTCACAAAACAGAGAGATGTAACAACAGTACAGAGAAATGTAACAACAGTGCAGGGAGATGTAACAACAGTATAGAGAGATGTAACAAAAGTAGAGAGAGATGCAAGAACAGTACAGAGAGATGTAACAGTAGAAAGAGATGCAACAATAGTATAGAGAGATGTTACCGTTCAGAGAGATGTAACAGTACACAGAGATGTAACAGTACAAAGAGATCTACTGACAGTACAGAGAGATGTTACAGTACAGAGAGATGTAACAGTATAGAGAAACTTAGCAGTACAGAGAGATGTAACAAAAGCAGAAAGAGATGCAAGAACAGTACAGAGAGATGTACCAACAGTACAGTGGGATGTAAAAGTACAGGGAGATATAACAGCAGTACAGAGAGATGTAACAGCAGTACAGAGAGATGTACCAACAGTACAGAGAGATGTAACAACAGTACAGAGAGATGAACCAACAGTACAGAGAGATGTAACAAAAGTTGAGAGAGATGCAAGCAAAGTACAGAGAGATGTAACAGTAAAGAGACATGTAACAGTACAAAGAGATGTACCAACAGTACAGAGAGATGCAACAACAGTACAGAGAAATGTAATAGTTCAGAGACATGTAACAGTACAGACAGATGTAACAACAGTACAGAGAGATGTAACAGTAGAAAGAGATGTAAACAGTACAGAGAAGATGTAACAGTACAAAGAGATCTACTAAGAGTACAGAGAGATGTTACAGTTCAGAGAGATGTAACAGTACAGAAAAATGTAACAACAGTACAGAGAGATGCAACAACAGTTTAGAGAAATGAAACAGTACAGAGAGATTTCACAAAAACAGAGAGATGTAACAACAGTAAGAGAGATGTAACAGTATAGAGAACTTAGCAGTACAGAGAGATGTAACAAAAGCAGAAAGAGATACAAGAACAGTTCAGAGAGATGTACCAACAGTACAGAGTGATCTAAGAGTACAGAGAGATGTAGGAAACAGTACAGAGAGATGCACCAACAGTACAGTGGGATGTAAAAGTACAGGAGATATAACAGCAGTACAGAGAGATGTAACAGTAGAGAGAGATGTAACAGTACAGAGAGATGTAACAGTACAAAGAGATCTACTAAGAGTAAAGAGAGATGTTACAGTTCAGAGAGATGTAACAGTACAGAAAAATGTAACAACAGTACAGAGAGATGCAACAACAGTATAGAGAAATGAAACAGTACAGAGAGATTTCACAAAACAGAGAGATGTAACAACAGTACAGAGAAATGTAACAACAGTGCAGGGAGATGTAACACAGTATAGAGAGATGTAACAAAAGTAGAGAGAGATGCAAGAAAAGTACGTAGAGATGTAACAGTAAAGAGACATGTAAATGTACAAAGAGATGTACCAACAGTACAGGAGAGCTGTAAAAGTTCAGAGAGATGTAACAGTACAGAGAGATGTAACAGACAGAGAGATGCAACAATAGTACAGAGAGAAGTAACTGTTCAGAGAGATGTAACCGTACTGAGAGATGCTAAAAAAGTAGAGTAAGGTGTAATAACAGTACAGAGAAATGTAGCAACAGTGCAGGAGATGAAACAACCGTACAGAGAGATGTAACAGTATAGAGAAATGTAACAGTACAGAGAGATGTAAGAAAAGTTATGAGAAATGCAAAAACATTACATAGAGATGTACCAACAGTACAGAGTGATCTAACAGTACAGAGAGATGTAACAGTACAGAGACATGTAACAGTACAAAGAGATGTACCAACAGTACAGAGAGATGCAACAACAGTACAGAGAAATGTAATAGTTCAGAGACATGTAACAGTACAGACAGATGTAACAACAGTACAGAGATCTGTAGCAGTAGAAAGAGATGTAACAGTTCAGAGAGATGTAACAGTACAGAAAAATATAACAACAGTACAGAGAGATGCAACAACAGTATAGAGAAATGAAACAGTACAGAGAGATTTCATAAAACGAGAGATGTAACAACAGTACAGAGAAATGTAACAACAGTCGCAGGGAGATGTAACAACAGTACAGAGAGATGTAACAAAAGTAGAGAGAGATGCAAGAAAAGTACAGAGAGATGTAACAGTAAAGAGACATGTAACATACAAAGAGATTACCAACAGTACAGAGAGATGCAACAACAGTACAGAGAAATGTAATAGTTCAGAGACATGTAACAGTACAGACAGATGTAAGAACAGTACAGAGAGATGTAACAGTAAAAGATGTAACAGTACAGAGAGATGTAACAGTACAAAGAGATCTACTAAGAGTACAGAGAGATGTTACAGTTCAGAGAGATGTAACAGGTACAGAAAAATGTAACAACAGTACAGAGAGATGCAACAACAGTATAGAGAAATGAAACAGTAGAGAGAGATTTCACAAAACAGAGAGATGTAACAACAGTACAAGAGAGATGTAAGAGTATAGAGAAACTTAGCAGTACAGAGAGATGTAACAAAAGCAGAAAGAGATGCAAGAACAGTACAGAGAGATGTACCAACAGTACAGAGTGATCTAAGAGTACAGAGAGATGTAGGAACAGTACAGAGAGATGCACCAACAGTACAGTGGGATGTAAAAGTACAGGGAGATATAACAGCAGTAAGAGAGATGTAACAAAAGTTGAGAGAGATGCAAGAGCAGTACATAGAGATGTACCACAGTACAGAGTGATCTAACAGTACAGAGAGATGTAACAGTACAGAGACATGTAACAGTACAAAGAGATTACAAAGATTGTACCAACAGTACAGAGAGATGCAACAACAGTACAGAGAAATGTAATAGTTCAGAGACATGGAAACAGTACAGACAGAAGTAACAACAGTACAGAGAGATGAACCAACAGTACGGAGAGATGTAACAGTACAGAGAAAAGTAACAACAGTACAGAGAGATGTAACAGGTATAGAGAAATGTAACAGTACAGAGAGATGTAACAATAGTACAGAGAGAAGTAACAGTTCAGAGAGATGTAACAGTCCTGAGAGATGCTAAAAAAGTAGAGAGAGATGTAACAACAGTACAGAGAAATGTAACAACAGTTTCAGAGAGATGTAACAAAAGTAGAGAGAGATGCAAGTACAGTACAGAGAGATGTAACAGTAGAAAGAGATGCAACAATAGTATAGAGAGATGTTACCGTTTCAGAGAGATGTAACAGTACACAGAGATGTAACAGTACAAAGAGATCTACTAACAGTACAGAGAGATGTTACAGTACAGAGAGATGTAACAGTATAGAGAAACTTAGCAGTACAGAGAGATGTAACAAAAGCAGAAAGAGATGCAAGAACAGTACAGAGAGATGTACCAACAGTACAGAGTGATCTAAGAGTACAGAGAGATGTAGGAACAGTACAGAGAGATGCACCAACAGTAAGGAGAGATGTAACAGTACAGAGAAAATTAACAACAGTACAGAGAGATGTTTACAGTATTAGAGAAATGTAACAGTACAGAGAGATGTAACAATAGTACCGAGAGAAGTAACAGTTCAGAGAGATGTAACAGTACTGAGAGATGCTAAAAAACGTAGAGAGAGATGTAACAACAGTGCAGAGAAATGTATCAACAGTGCAGGGAGATGTAACAACAGTACAGAGAGATGTAACTGTATTGAGAAATGTAACAGTACAGAGAGATGTAACAAAAGTAGAGAGAGATGCAAAAACAGTAAAAGAGATGTAACAGTAGAAAGAGATGTAACAATAGTATATAGAGATGTTACCGTTCAGAGAGATGTAACAGTACACAGAGATGTAACAGTACAAAGAGATATACTAACAGTACAGAGAGATGTTACAGTTCAGAGAGATGCAACAACAGTACAGAGAAATGTAATAGGTCAGAGACATATAACAGTACAGACAGATGTAACAACAGTACAGAGGGATGCAACAACAGTACAGAGAGATGTAACAAAAGTAAGAGAGAGATGCAAGAAAAGTACAGACAGATGTAACAGTAAAGAGACATGTAACTGTACAAAGAGATGTACCAACAGTACCGAGAGCTGTAAAAGTTCAGAGAGATGTAACAGTACAGAGAGATGTAACAGTACAGATAGGTTTAACAACAGTACAGAGAGATGCAACAATAGTACAGAGAGAAGTAACTGTTCAGAGAGATGTAACCGTACTGAGACATGCTAAAAAAGTAGAGTAAGGTGTACAACAGTACAGAGAAATGTAGACAACAGGTGCAGGGAGATGAAACAACCGTACAGAGAGATGTAATAGTATAGAGAAATGTAACAGGACAGAGAGATGTAACAAAAGTTGAGAGAGATTGCAAGAACATTTACATAGAGATGTACCAACAATTCAGAGTGATCTAACAGTACAGAGAGATGTAACAGTACAGAGACATGTAACAGTATAAAGAGATCTACTAAGATTACAGAGAGATGTTACAGTTCAGAGAGATGTAACAGTACAGAAAAATGTAACAACAGTACAGAGAGATGCAACAACAGTATAGAGAAATGAAACAGTACAGAGAGATTTCACAAAACAGAGAGATGTAACAACAGTACAGAGAGATGTATCAGTAAAAAATGATGTAAGAGCAGTACAAATTGATGCAACAACAGTACCGAGAGATGTTACAGTAAAGAGAGATGCAGCAACTGTACAGAGCAATGCAACAACAGTACAGAGAAATGTAGCAACAGTGCAGGGAGATGTAACAACAGTACAGAGAGATGTAACAGTATAGAGAAATGTAACAGTACAGAGAGAAGTAACAGTACAAAGAGATGTACCAACAGTACAGAGAGATGTAATAGTTCAGAGACATGTAACAGTACAGACAGATGTAACAACAGTACAGAGAGATGTAACAGTAGAAAGAGATGTAACAGTACAGAGAGATGTAACAGTACAAAGAGATGTACCAACAGTACAGAGAGATGCAACAACAGTACAGAGAAATGTAATAGTTCAGAGACATGGAACAGTTACAGACAGAAGTAACAACAGTACAGAGAGATGAACCAACAGTACGGAGAGATGTAACAGTACAGAGAAAAGTAACAACAGTACAGAGAGATGTAACAGTATAGAGAAATGTAACAGTACAGAGAGATGTAACAATAGTACAGAGAGAAGTAACAGTTCAGAGAGATGTAACAGTCCTGAGAGATGCTAAAAAAGTAGAGAGAGATGTAATCAACAGTACAGAGAAATGTAACAACAGTTCAGAGAGATGTAACAAAAGTAGAGAGAGATGCAAGTACAGTACAGAGAGATGTAACAGTAGAAAGAGATGCAACAATAGTATAGAGAGATGTTACCGTTCAGAGAGATGTAACAGTACACAGAGATGTAACAGTACAAAGAGATCTACTAACAGTACAGAGAGATGTTACAGTACAGAGAGATGTAACAGTATAGAGAAACTTAGCAGTACAGAGAGATGTAACAAAAGCAGAAAGAGATGCAAGAATAGTACAGAGAGATGTACCAACAGTACAGAGTGATCTAAGAGTACAGAGAGATGTAGGAACAGTACAGAGAGATGCACCAACAGTAAGGAGAGATTGTAACCAGTACAGAGAAAATTAACAACAGTACAGAGAGATGTTACAGTATAGAGAAATGTAACAGTACAGAGAGATGTAACAATAGTACCGAGAGAAGTAACAGTTCAGAGAGATGTAACAGTACTGAGAGATGCTAAAAAACGTAGAGAGAGATGTAACAACAGTGCAGAGAAATGTATCAACAGTGCAGGGAGATGTAACAACAGTACAGAGAGATGTAACTGTATTGAGAAATGTAACAGTACAGAGAGATGTAACAAAAGTAGAGAGAGATGCAAAAACAGTACAGAGAGATGTAACAAGTAGAAAGAGATGTAACAATAGTATATAGAGATGTTACCCGTTCAGAGAGATGTAACAGTACACAGAGATGTAACAGTAAAAAGAGATATACTAACAGTACAGAGAGATGTTACAGTTCAGAGAGATGCAACAACAGTACAGAGAAATGTAATAGCTCAGAGACCTATAACAGTACAGACAGATGTAACAACAGTACAGAGGGATGCAACAACAGTACAGAGAGATGTAACAAAAGTAGAGAGAGATGCAAGAAAAGTACAGACAGATGTAACAGTAAAGCGACATGTAACTGAACAAAGAGATGTACCAACAGTACCGAGAGCTGTAAAAGTTCAGAGAGATGTAACAGTACAGAGAGATGTAACAGTACAGATAGTTTTAACAACAGTACAGAGAGATGCAACAATAGTACAGAGAGAAGTAACTGTTCAGAGAGATGTAACCGTACTGAGAGATGCTAAAAACGTAGAGTAAGGTGTAACAACAGTACAGAGAAATGTAGCAACAGTGCAGTGAGATGAAACAACCGTACAGAGAGATGTAATAGTATAGAGAAATGTAACAGGACAGAGAGATGTAACAAAAGTTGAGAGAGATGCAAGAACATTACATAGAGATGTACCAACAATACAGAGTGATCTAACAGTACAGAGAGATGTAGGAACAGTACAGAGAGATGCACCAACAGTACAGTGGGATGTAAAAGTACAGGGAGATATAACAGCAGTACAGAGAGAGGTAACAAAAGTTGAGAGAGATGCAAGAGCAGTACATAGAGATGTACCAACAGTACAGAGTGATCTAACAGTACAGAGAGATGTAACAGTACAGAGACATGTAACAGTACAAAGGATGTACCAACAGTACAGAGAGATGCAACAACAGTACAGAGAAATGTAATAGTTCAGAGACAATGGAACAGTACAGACAGAAGTAACAACAGTACAGAGAGATGAACCAACAGTACGGAGAGATGTAAACAGTACAGAGAAAAGTAACAACAGTACAGAGATGTAACAGTATAGAGAAATGTAACAGTACAGAGAGATGTAACAATAGTACAGAGAGAAGTAACAGTTCAGAGAGATGTAACAGTCCCTGAGAGATGCTAAAAAAGTAGAGAGAGATGTAACAACAGTACAGAGAAATGTAACAACAGTTCAGAGAGATGTAACAAAAGTAGAGAGAGATTGCAAGTACAGTACAGAGAGATTGTAACAGTAGAAAGAGATGCAACAATAGTATAGAGAGATGTTACCGTTCAGAGAGATGTAACAGTACACAGGAGATGTAACAGTACAAAGAGATCTACTATCCACAGTACAGAGAGATGTTACAGTACAGAGAGATGTAACAGTATAGAGAAACTTAGCAGTACAGAGAGATGTAACAAAAGCAGAAAGAGATGCAAGAATAGTACAGAGAGATGTACCAACAGTACAGAGTGATCTAAGAGTACAGAGAGATGTAGGAACAGTACAGAGAGATGCACCAACAGTACAGTGGGATGTAAAAGTACAGGGAGATATAACAGCAAGTACAGAGAGATGTAACAGTAGAAGAGATGTAACAGTACAGAGAGATGTAACAGTACAAAGAGATCTACTAAGAGTACAGAGAGAGGTACAGTTCAGAGAGATGTAGCAGTACACAAAAATGTAACAACAGTACAGAGAGATGCAACAACAGTATAGAGAAATGAAACAGTACAGAGAGATTTCACAAAACAGAGAGATGTAACAACAGTACAGAGAGATGTATCAGTAAAAAATGATGTAAGAGCAGTACAAATTGATGCAACAACAGTACCGAGAGATGTTACAGTAAAGAGAGATGCAGCAACTGTACAGAGCAATGCAACAACAGTACAGAGAAATGTAGCAACAGTGCAGGGAGATGTAACAACAGTACAGAGAGATGTAACAGTATAGAGAAATGTAACAGTACAGAGAGAAGTAACAGTACAAAGAGATGTACCCAACAGTACAGAGAGATGTAATAGTTCAGAGACATGTAACAGTACAGACAGATGTAACAACAGTACAGAGAGATGTAACAGTAGAAAGAGATGTAACAGTACTGAGAGATGTAACAGTACAAAGAGATGTACCAACAGTACAGAGAGATGCAACAACAGTACAGAGAAATGTAATAGTTCAGAGACATGGAACAGTACAGACAGAAGTAACAACAGTACAGAGAGATGAACCAACAGTACGGAGAGATGTAACAGTACAGAGAAAAGTAACAACAGTACAGAGAGATGTAACAGTATAGAGAAATGTAACAGTACAGAGAGATTGTAACAATAGTACAGAGAGAAGTAACAGTTCAGGAGAGATGTAACAGTCCTGAGAGATGCTAAAAAAGTAGAGAGAGATGTAACAACAGTACAGAGAAATGTAACAACAGTTCAGAGAGATGTAACAAAAGTAGAGAGAGATGCAAGTACAGTACAGAGAGATGTAACAGTAGAAAGAGATGCAACAATAGTAATAGAGAGATGTTACCGTTCAGAGAGATGTAACAGTACACAGAGATGTAACAGTACAAAGAGATCTACTAACAGTACAGAGAGATGTTACAGTACAGAGAGATGTAACAGTATAGAGAAACTTAGCAGTACAGAGAGATGTAACAAAAGCAGAAAGAGATGCAAGAATAGTACAGAGAGATGTACCAACAGTACAGAGTGATCTAAGAGTACAGAGAGATGTAAGGAACAGTACAGAGAGATGCACCAACAGTAAGGAGAGATGTAACAGTACAGAGAAAATTAACAACAGTACAGAGAGATGTTACAGTATAGAGAAATGTAACAGTACAGAGAGATGTAACAATAGTACCGAGAGAAGTAACAGTTCAGAGAGATGTAACAGTACTGAGAGATGCTAAAAACGGTAAGAGAGAGATGTAACAACAGTGCAGAGAAATGTATCAACAGTGCAGGGAGATGTAACAACAGTACAGAGAGATGTAACTGTATTGAGAAATGTAACAGTACAGAGAGATGTAACAAAAGTAGAGAGAGATGCAAAAACAGTACAGAGAGATGTAACAGTAGAAAGAGATGTAACAATTAGTATATAGAGATGTTACCGTTCAGAGAGATTGTAACAGTACACAGAGATGTAACAGTACAAAGAGATATACTAACAGTACAGAGAGATGTTACAGTTCAGAGAGATGCAACAACAGTACAGAGAAATGTAATAGCTCAGAGACATATAACAGTACAGACAGATGTAACAACAGTACAGAGGGAGTGCAAACAACAGTACAGAGAGATGTAACAAAAGTAGAGAGAGATGCAAGAAAAGTACAGACAGATGTAACAGTAAAGAGACATGTAACTGTACAAAGAGATGTACCAACAGTACCGAGAGCTGTAAAAGTTCAGAGAGATGTAACAGTACAGAGAGATGTAACAGTACAGATAGTTTTAACAACAGTACAGAGAGATGCAACAATTGTACAAGAGAGAAGTAACTGTTCAGAGAGATGTAACCGTACTGAGAGATGCTAAAAACGTAGAGTAAGGTGTAACAACAGTACAGAGAAATGTAGCAACAGTGCAGTGAGATGAAACAACCGTACAGAGAGATGTAATAGTATAGAGAAATGTAACAGGACAGAGAGATGTAACAAAAGTTGAGAGAGATGCAAGAACATTACATAGAGAGTACCAAACAATACAGAGTGATCTAACAGTACAGAGAGAGGTAGGAACAGTACAGAGAGATGCACCAACAGTACAGTGGGATGTAAAAGTACAGGGAGATATAACAGCAGTACAGAGAGAGGTATACAAAAGTTGAGAGAGATGCAAGAGCAGTACATAGAGATGGTACCAACCAGTACAGAGTGATCTAACAGTACTGAGAGATGTAACAGTACAGAGACATGTAACAGTACAAAGAGATGTACCAACAGTACAGAGAGATGCAACAACAGTACAGAGAAATGTAATAGTTCAGAGACATGGAACAGTACAGACAGATGTAACAACAGTACAGAGAGATGAACCAACAGTAACGGAGAGATGTAACAGTACAGAGAAAAGTAACAACAGTACAGAGGCGATGTAACAATAGTACAGAGAGACGTAACAGTTCAGAGAGATGTAACAGTACTGAAGAGATGCTAAAAAAGTAGAGGAGAGATGCAACAGC
>NW_026780372.1:25000-39020 GCF_030144855.1 Hypanus sabinus | reverse complement strand
CTTTGTTTCCCCCCCACACGGTGACCCGCACCATTGTCAGTCTGTACTTGTTTCCCCCTCCCCCACACGGTGACCCGGACCGAGGTCAGTCTGTACTTTGTTCCCCCCCCCACACGGTGACCCGGACCGTGGTCAGTCTGTACTTTGTTCCCCCCCCCACACGGTGACACGGACCGTGGTCAGTCTGTACTTTGTTTCCCCCTCCCCCACACGGTGACCCGGACCGTGGTCAGTCTGTACTTTGTCCCCCCACCACACGGTGACCCGGACCGTGGTCAGTCTGTACTTTGTTCCCCCCCCCCACACGGTGACCCGGACGGTGGTCAGTCTGTACTTTGTCCCCCCCCCACATGGTGACCCGGACCGTGGTCAGTCTGTACTTTGTCCCCCCCCCACACGGTGACCCGGACGGTGGTCAGTCTGTACTTTGTTCCCCCCCCCCACACGGTGACCCGGACCGTGGTCAGTCTGTACTTTGTCCCCCCCCCACACGGTGACCCGGACCGTGGTCAGTCTGTACTTTGTCCCCCCCCCACACGGTGACCCGGACGGTGGTCAGTCTGTACTTTGTTCCCCCCCCCACACGGTGATCCGGACCGTGGTCAGTCTGTACTTTGTTCCCCCCCTCCACACGGTGACCCGGACCGTGGTCAGTCTGTACTTTGTTCCCCCCCCCACACGGTGACCCGGACCGTGGTCATTCTGTACTTTGTCCCCCCCCCACACGGTGACCCGGACCGTGGTCAGTCTGTACTTTGTTCCCCCCCCCAAACGGTGACCCGGACCGTGGTCAGTCTGTACTTTGTTTCCCCCTCCCCCACACGGTGACCCGGACCGTGGTCAGTCTGTACTTTGTCCCCCCCCCACATGGTGACCCGGACCGTGGTCAGTCCGTACTTTGTTCCCCCCCGCCACACGGTGACCCGGACCGTGGTCAGTCTGTACTTTGTCCCCCCCCCCCACATGGTGATCCGGACCGTGGTCAGTCTGTACTTTGTTCCCCCCCCCACACGGTAACCCGGACCGTGGTCAGTCTGTACTTTGTCCCCCCCCAAACGGTGACCCGGACCGTGGACAGTCTGTACTTTGTTCCCCCCCCCCACACAGTGACCCGGACCGTGGTCAGTCTGTACTTTGTTCCCCCACCCAACACGGTGACCCGGACCGTGGTCAGTCTGTACTTTGTCCCCCCCCCACACGGTGACCCGGACCGTGGTCAGTCTGTACTTTGTTCCCCCCCCCCCACACAGTGACCCGGACCGTGGTCAGTCTGTACTTTGTTCCCCCCCCCCCCCACACGGTGACCCGGACCGTGGTCAGTCTGTACTTTGTTCCCCCCCCCACACGGTGACCCAGACCGTGGTCAGTCTGTACTTTGTTCCCCCCCCCCCACACGGTGACCCGGACCGTGGTCAGTCTGTACTTTGTTCCCCCCCCACACGGTGACCTGAACCGTGGTCAGTCTGTACTTTGTCCCCCCCCCACACGGTGACCCGGACCGTGGTCAGTCTGTACTTTGTTTCCCCCCCCACACGGTGACCCGGACCGTGGTCAGTCTGTTTCCCCCCCCCCCACACGGTGACCCGGACCGTGGTCAGTCTGTACTTTGTCCCCCCCCCCACACGGTGACCCGGACCGTGGTCAGTCTGTTCCCCCCCCACATGGTGACCCGGACCGTGGTCAGTCTGTACTTTGTCCCCCCCCGCACACGGTGACCCGGACCGTGGTCAGTCTGTACTTTGTTCCCCCCCCCCACACTGTGACCCGACCGTGGTCAGTCTGTACTTTGTCCCCCCCCCACATGGTGATCCGGACCTTGGTCAGTCTGTACTTTGTTCCCCCCCCACACGGTGACTAGCCCGTGGTCAGTCTGCACTTTGTTCCCCCCCCCACACGCTGACCCGACCGTGGTCAGTCTGTACTTTGTTTCCCCCCCACACGGTGACCCGCACCATTGTCAGTCTGTACTTTGTTTCCCCCTCCCCCACACGGTGACCCGGACCGAGGTCAGTCTGTACTTTGTTCCCCCCCCCCACACGGTGACCCGGACCGTGGTCAGTCTGTACTTTGTTCCCCCCCCACACGGTGACCCGGACGGTGGTAAGTCTGTACTTTGTTCCCCCCCCCCACACGGTGACCCGGACCGTGGTCAGTCTGTACTTTGTCCCCCCCCCCACACGGTGACCCGGACCGTGGTCAGTCTGTACTTTGTCCCCCCCCCACACGGTGACCCGGACGGTGGTCAGTCTGTACTTTGTTCCCCCCCCCCCACACGGTGATCCGGACCGTGGTCAGTCTGTACTTTGTTCCCCCCCTCCACACGGTGACCCGGACCGTGGTCAGTCTGTACTTTGTTCCCCCCCCCACACGGTGACCCGGACCGTGGTCATTCTGTACTTTGTCCCCCCCCCACACGGTGACCCGGACCGTGGTCAGTCTGTACTTTGTTCCCCCCCCCAAACGGTGACCCGGACCGTGGTCAGTCTGTACTTTGTTTCCCCCTCCCCCACACGGTGACCCGGACCGTGGTCAGTCTGTACTTTGTCCCCCCCCCACATGGTGACCCGGACCGTGGTCAGTCCGTACTTTGTTCCCCCCCCCACACGGTGACCCGGACCGTGGTCAGTCTGTACTTTGTCCCCCCCCCCACATGGTGACCCGGACCGTGGTCAGTCTGTACTTTGTTCCCCCCCCCACACGGTAACCCGGACCGTGGTCAGTCTGTACTTTGTCCCCCCCCAAACGGTGACCCGGACCGTGGACAGTCTGTACTTTGTTCCCCCCCCCCACACAGTGACCCGGACCGTGGTCAGTCTGTACTTTGTTCCCCCACCCAACACGGTGACCCGGACCGTGGTCAGTCTGTACTTTGTCCCCCCCCCACACGGTGACCCGGACCGTGGTCAGTCTGTACTTTGTTCCCCCCCCCCCACACAGTGACCCGGACCGTGGTCAGTCTGTACTTTGTTCCCCCCCCCCCACACGGTGACCCGGACCGTGGTCAGTCTGTACTTTGTTCCCCCCCCCACACGGTGACCCAGACCGTGGTCAGTCTGTACTTTGTTCCCCCCCCCCACACGGTGACCCGGACCGTGGTCAGTCTGTACTTTGTTCCCCCCCACACGGTGACCTGAACCGTGGTCAGTCTGTACTTTGTCCCCCCCCCACACGGTGACCCGGACCGTGGTCAGTCTGTACTTTGTTTCCCCCCCCACACGGTGACCCGGACCGTGGTCAGTCTGTTTCCCCCCCCCCCCACACGGTGACCCGGACCGTGGTCAGTCTGTACTTTGTCCCCCCCCCCACACGGTGACCCGGACCGTGGTCAGTCTGTTCCCCCCCCACATGGTGACCCGGACCGTGGTCAGTCTGTACTTTGTCCCCCCCCGCACACGGTGACCCGGACCGTGGTCAGTCTGTACTTTGTTCCCCCCCCCCACACTGTGACCCGACCGTGGTCAGTCTGTACTTTGTCCCCCCCCCACATGGTGATCCGGACCTTGGTCAGTCTGTACTTTGTTCCCCCCCCACACGGTGACTAGCCCGTGGTCAGTCTGCACTTTGTTCCCCCCCCCACACGGTGACCCGACCGTGGTCAGTCTGTACTTTGTTCCCCTCCCCCACACGGTAACCCGTACCGTGGTCAGTCTGTACTTTGTTCCCCCCCCCCTACACGGTGACCCGGACCGTGGTCAGTCTGCACTTTGTTCCCACCCCCCCCCCCCGCACACGGTGATCCGGACCGTGGTCAGTCTGTACTTTGTTCCCCCCCCCACACGGCGACCCGGACCGTGGTCAGTCTGTACTTTGTTCCCTCCCCCCCACACGGTGTCCTGGACCGTGGTCAGTCTGTACTTTGTTCCCCCCCCCCCCACACGGTGACCCGACCGTGGTCAGTCTGTACTTTGTTCCCCCCCCCACACGGTGACCCGGACCGAGGACAGTCTGTACTTTGTTCCCCCCCCCACACGGTGTCCTTGACTGTGGTCAGTCTGTACTTTGTTCCCCCCCCCCCACACTGTGATCCGGACCTTGGTCAGTCTGTACTTTGTTCCCCCCCCCCACACGGTGATCCGGACCGTGGTCAGTCTGTACTTTGTTCCCCCCCCCACACGGTGATCCGGACCGTGGTCAGTCTGTACTTTGTTCCCCCCCCCCCACACAGTGACCCGGACCATGGTCAGTCTGTACTTTGTTCCCCCCCCCCCCACACGGTGACCCGGACCGTGGTCAGTCTGTACTTTGTTCCCCCCCCCACACGGTGACCTGAACCGTGGTCAGTCTGTACTTTGTCCCCCCCCCCGACACGGTGACCCGGACCGTGGTCAGTCTGTACTTTGTTTCCCCCCCCACACGGTGACCCGGACCGTGGTCAGTCTGTACTTTGTCCCCCCCCCACGCGGTGACCCGGACCGTGGTCAGTCTGTTCCCCCCCCCCCACACGGTGACCCGGACCGTGGTCAGTCTGTACTTTGTCCCCCCCCGCACACGGTGACCCGGACCGTGGTCAGTCTGTACTTTGTTCCCCCCCCCCACACTGTGACCCGACCGTGGTCAGTCTGTACTTTGTTCCCCCCCCCACACGGTGACCAGCCCGTGGTCAGTCTGTACTTTGTTCCCCCCC
The DNA here is from genome assembly GCF_030144855.1 of Hypanus sabinus. Taxonomy (NCBI): domain Eukaryota; kingdom Metazoa; phylum Chordata; class Chondrichthyes; order Myliobatiformes; family Dasyatidae; genus Hypanus; species Hypanus sabinus. The sequence goes on along the minus strand of NW_026780372.1, from coordinate 34,396 downwards.
CACACGGTGACCCGGACCGTGGTCAGTCTGTACTTTGTTCCCCCCCCCCACACGGTGACCAGCCCGTGGTCAGTCTGTACTTTGTTCCCCCCCCCCACACGGTGACCCGGACCGTGGTCAGTCTGTACTTTGTTCCCCCCCCCACACGGTGACCCGACCGTGGTCAGTCTGTACTTTGTTCCCCCCCCCCCCACCACACGGTAACCCGGACCGTGGTCAGTCTGTACTTTGTTCCCCTCCCCTACATGGTGACCCGGACCGTGGTCAGTCTGTACTTTGTCCCCCCCCAAACGGTGACCCGGACCGTGGACAGTCTGTACTTTGTTCCCCCCCCCCCACACGGTGACCCGGACCGTGGTCAGTCTGTACTTTGTTCCCCCCTCCCCCACACGGTGACCCGGACCGTGGTCAGTCTGTACTTTGTTCCCCCCCCCCCACACGGTGACCCGGACCGTGGTCAGTCTGTACTTTGTTTCCCCCCCCACACGGTGACCCAGACCGTGGTCAGTCTGTACTTTGTCCCCCCCCCACACGGTGACCCGGACCGTGGTCAGTCTGTACTTTGTTCCCCCCACCCCACACAGTGACCCGGACCGTGGTCAGTCTGTACTTTGTTCCCCCCCCCACACGGTGACCTGAACCGTGGTCAGTCTGTACTTTGTTCCCCCCCCCCACACGGTGACCCGCACCATTGTCAGTCTGTACTTTGTCCCCCCCCCACAAGGTGACCCGGACCGTAGTCAGTCTGTACTTTGTTTCCCCCCCCACATGGTGACCCGGACCGTGGTCAGTCTGTACTTTGTCCCCCCCCACACGGTGACCCGGACCGTGGTCAGTCTGTTTCCCCCCCCCCCCACACGGTGACCCGGACCGTGGTCAGTCTGTACTTTGTCCCCCCCCCACACGGTGACCCGGACCATGGTCAGTCTGTTCCCCCCCCACATGGTGACCCGGACCGTAGTCAGTCTGTACTTTGTCCCCCCCCCGCACACGGTGACCCGGACCGTGGTCAGTCTGTACTTTGTTCCCCCCCCCCACACTGTGACCCGACCGTGGTCAGTCTGTACTTTGTTCCCCCCCCCACACGGTGACCAGCCCGTGGTCAGTCTGTACTTTGTTCCCCCCCCCACACGGTGACCTGACCGTGGTCAGTCTGTACTTTGTTCCCCCCCCCCCACACGGTGACCCGGACCGTGGTCAGTCTGTACTTTGTTCCCCCCCCCTACACGGTGACCCGGACCGTGGTCAGTCTGCACTTTGTTCCCCCCCCCCACACGGTGACCCGGACCGTGGTCAGTCTGTACTTTGTTCCCCCCCCCCACACGGTGACCCGGACCGTGGTCAGTCTGCACTTTGTTCCCACCCCCCCCCCGCACACGGTGATCCGGACCGTGGTCAGTCTGTACTTTGTTCCCCCCCCCACACGGCGACCTGGACCGTGGTCAGTCTGTACTTTGTTCCCCCCCCCACACGGTGACCCGACCGTGGTCAGTCTGTACTTTGTTCCCCCCACCCACACGGTGACCCGGACCGTGGACAGTCTGTACTTTGTTCCCCCCCCCCACACGGTGTCCTGGACCGTGGTCAGTCTGTACTTTGTTCCCCCCCCCCCACACGGTGATCCGGACCTTGGTCAGTCTGTACTTTGTTCCCCCCCCCCACACGGTGATCCGGACCGTGGTCAGTCTGTACTTTGTTCCCCCCCCCCCCACACGGTGATCCGGACCTTGGTCAGTCTGTACTTTGTTCCCCCCCCACACGGTGACACGGACCGTGGTCACTCTGTACTTTGTTTCCCCCCCCCCACACGGTGACCCAGACCGTGGTCAGTCTGTACTTTGTTTCCCCCCCCCCCACACGGTGACCCGGACCGTGGTCAGTCTGTACTTTGTTTCCCCCCCCCCACATGGTTACCCGGACCGAGGTCAGTCTGTAATTTGTTCCCCCCCCCCCCCCACACAGTGACCCGGACCTACTCGTCAAAGATTCTCTTTCCTTTTCATCGACCAACCAACAACCTTATCAATCTTTGCTTTAAATATGCCTTGTCTCTACAACAGCCCGTGGCAATTTCACCCTCTGGCTAAAGAAATTCCTCCTCATCTCTGTTCTAAAGGAGGTCCCTCTATTCTGAGGCTGTGCTCTCTGTTCTAAATGGATGTTTGGTCCATTGGTCCTCTGGTCCTAGACTCCCCCACTGTAGGATACATCCTCTCCACATCCACTCTATCTGTGTCCTCTGGTCCTAGACTCCCCCACACTATAGGAAACATCCTCTCCACATCCACTCTATCTGTGTCCTCTGGTCCCAGACTCCCCCACTATAGGAAACATCCTCTCCATATCCACTCTATCTGTGTCCTCTGGTCCCAGACTCCCCCACTATAGGAAACATCCTCTCCATATCCACTCTATCTGTGCCCTCTGGTCCTAGACTCCCCCACTATAGGAAACATCCTCTCCATATCCACTCTGTCTGTGTCCTCTGGTCCTAGACTCCCCCACTATAGGAAACATCCTCTCCACATCCACTCTATCTGTGTCCTCTGGTCCTAGACTCCCCCACTATAGGAAACATCCTCTCCACATCCACCCTATCTGTGTCCTCTGGTACTAGACTCCCCACTATAGGAAACATCCTCTCCATAATTCTCGTCCTCTCAAAAACAACGCCAGCATTGTGTTTGCCTTCCCTCACCGCCGACTCACCCCGCGTTAACCTCCCGGGAACCCTGCACGATCGGCTCCCCCCGGGACCTCAGTCCAGTCGCTTTTGACTTCCCTGGCCCTGGGGCGCACCGCGTGGGATGCACCGTCTGAGGGGCTTCCAGATCTCGCCATCTGCCTCCCTCCCCCCGCCCCCGGGATTTAATCTGGGCGTCCCTTTCCCGCGGGGGGCAGGGGTCGTCTGTGCCCGATTTCCCGGGGGTCCGTTCACCGTTGCAGCCTTCCCCCCCCCCCCCCCCCGTCCTCACTTCCGCCGTGATGTGCCCTCCCCATCCTCCGCCACCGGTCTGGGCTCGGTCCCCCTTCGTCCGGAGCCTCCTCCCCCCACCCCTTGACCTTACCGCCACGGGTGACCCGCCCAGGAGCCGGCCGGTATCGCTCCTCACAAGCCCCGCCGCCAGATGGGATGCTCCCCGGGAGGGGGCATTAAAAACCGGAGGGCTGAGAGGTCACAGTCCGTACCCTGGGCTAGAGAAGTTTAACACCAGGGCATCGTTTTAATTTGATTTATATTTTTATGAGGAGACTCTTTCCGGCTCAATGACCCCCATCACACCCGAGTGGTCAATTAACCCAATGTGACTTCTTTTTTTTTAAATTAAAATTGTGTTCCGTGAGGAGCCGAATCTCGAGGCTGTATGGGGGGGGGGGGGGGTAATAAACGTGCTTTGAAGGGCGAGAGCCGGGCGGTGGTGAGCGGAGTCCTCGACCGGCAGCGGCGGGGATCGAACCCGGGCCGCCGGTGCTGAAAACGGTGTCACCTTCACTGCCGGGGGGTATCCGGCTGCCCCCCCCCCCCAGTCCCAGACGGGAGGGAGGACGCCGCGGCTGCGGGGGCAGTTAGTTTACTGCACCTTCCGCGGACGGGCGTCCCCGCCTGAGCTCCGGCCCTGGGTGCCGCGCAGGGCTGAGGGTGGGAGGGGGCTGCCCCACTCGCCTTCCCAGGTCTCCCGGGAAATCGCTGCTCCCTGGGATTTGGAAGGGGACCGGGGGTGGGGTGGGGGCGACCCTCCCGTGGTCAGACGCTGGTTTCTCTCCCGCACAGGGCTTGCTGAGGGGCTTTAAAGGCGGCCTGATCCACATCTACAACAAAGGGGGGGCCGTACTGCAGGACACCGACTACTTCCGGCATCTGGCCGCCTGCGGTAACGTTATCCTCCTTGGGGACTCGCTCGGGGACCTCCGAATGTCGGAGGGAGTCCAGAGCTTGGAGAACATCCTCCGAATCGGCTTCCTGAATAACCAGGTGAGCACAGACCTGGGGGAGGGGGGGTGGTGGGGGTGGTTGGCGAGGGTCACCCGACCTGCCGAACGGTTTGGGGGGGGGGGTAACGCTTCACAGCGCCGACAATCGGGGTTCAATTCCATCCCCCCTCCCTTCCCCCCGTAGCCTGTAGGAAGTTTGTCCTATCTCCCCGTGATTGCGTTTCCTCCCAATCCCAAAGAACTGGGAATTAGTGAGTCCTGGGCATCCAGCTATGTTGGACATCCTCACTTCAATGTAGAGCTGATCTTTAAAGTGACGGGCTAATTCCTTCAAGAGAGAGATTCACCCCCCCCCCCCTCCTCCCCCCACACACTTCTTCTTTTGAGGATTGTGAGTTTTTAAGACTCCCTTCCTTCAAGGGAAGTTGGGAGACCAGAGTTCCGGAGTACACTTCGGCAGACTAGGGTTAATCCAGGAGGTGTGAAACTCCTGCAGGGGCGGCCCCAAACCGGACTGTGAAAGGAGGAGGGTTGGGCGCGGGGACTAGCAACCCCCATCCCGTTTTCTTTTTAAAAAAAAACCCAGCCCAGGGCTGCAGAAACGCCAACAGAAGTTCCAATGAGCTGGGAGAGGAAGGGTCTTCAAGATCCCTGAGGTAACGCGCTTTCCGAACGCCCGCTTCACGCCGCCTCGCCGTTAAGAAGGACCTACGTCCGCCAACCGACGAGTGTTCCCGCTGTTAGGGGAACGAAAAGGCAGCGCGCACCCCAAGCCCTCAATCTCCTCCCCCCGGAACTGCCCTCCAGCCGGCATAGCTTAAACACCTGCCTGTGAGCGTCTCTGATGCAGTTTATTGGCACTTAGAAACCACAAATGTCATGCAGTTTAAAAAATGAGACGACGTTCCCCCAGAATGATATCACAAAAGCACACGACAAAACAGACTCCTCCAGAAAATCCACGTAACGTTTGGCAATCCCCGATCCAGAGTCTGGAGAGGCTGCTGCGTATTAATATCGCGCTACAGTCTTAGCGCGTCCCCGGAAAGGAGCTCCAAATCCACCAGACAAAACAAGACCAAAAACTAAAGCTACAAGACCTGCACAAAACCACATAGTTACAACAGTGCAGACAACAGCATAATCGATAAAAAAACAGACCATGGGCACTGTAAAAATCGTCCGAAGATGTTAAAGGACTATAAGTTCAAAAGAAATCACCACAATTTCCACAAGTCCTCAGGGTCCCGACAGACTCGCCATCCCACGCCGGCGGCAGAAGGGAATACCCCCGCTATGGACTTCCACGGTTCCGCCCGACTCAGCCTCGCAGACGCAGCACACACCAAAAGTGGACTCCGAGTCCGTCGAGCCTCTGAGCCTCCAGCCATCCCCTCCGGCACAGCCTCTCCGAGCACCATCCTCTGCCGAGCGTGTTAAGACGGCCCCGCCAACGGCCATCGGCGACGCGACCCCGAGGACTGGGGGCCTGTCCTTCCCAGCAGAGTCCCGGACCTCACAGCAGCAGCAGCAACGAAGAGGGTCTTCCTGGAGATTTCCCGATGTTCCTCCGTGCGCCCACGTCCGTTTCTCATCCGATTATGATTGCGCACGGCCACCCCGCTCCACAAACAACAGACAATCAGCTCCAGAGTGGCCGCTGCAAGTTGCGTCGCGCCGCCGTCTTGGCGCTATCTGTGCTTCATCTCGATTGATTTTGTGCGTCCTTTAGCAAGATGAGTTCTAAGGTATGGGAAGAGCCTAAGAGAGCTCGTAAGGGTGTGAACGCCTGGTGGAAAACCGGACGTAATGCAGCGTTTCCATCAACTGCAAGAGGAAAGGATACGGATCGAAACCGAACACGGTAGCCGTCCGGGAACCGAAGGCGAAGCGCCGGCCATGATCGCAGAGAAGTATGACTTTAATTTTGAAAGGGCGCGTCGGTCGAGGGCTGGTCCGCAGGATGGTGAGAGAGGGCAGCAGGGTCAGGAACACTTTTCAAGCCTCCCACATCAGCCACGGCGGACGGCGGACCCCGGCCTTCGACACCGAGGCAGGCAGACATGGAAGACGCCAGTGACCAGTCTCCACCACCCCAACCTCAGCCCGACACGCCATCATCAGGGGTGCTGGCTGCCTTCCCGATTCCGGTAACTGAAGCTACACTGAACGTGCGTCATTTCTACTTGATGTGGGCTGTGTATTTTTATGGGTTATTTGGCATGACTCTGGGAGGTTATTTTTTCCGGGTCTGGGGACGCGTGAAAAAGATTTCCCGTATCATTTAAAGACATTTTTGCGAAAGTGGGATTTGAAGGTAGTCGAGGGTGGTTTGAGCTGCCTTTCAGGCGACGGCAGTTTCATAGCTTAAAGTTTCCCGGAGAGAGTGTTTGCGTGAGATTTTCGCCACGGTTGACAGTGATTGTAGAAAACTATTTCTACTTTATATGGGCTGTGTGTTTATCATATCATTCCTGCTTTTACTATATCTCAGTGTTATTTTAGGTTTTATGTGTGTTAATTGGTAGGTTATTTTTTTGGGTCTGGGTACGCTCACGGATTTTTCCCACGTGAATTAACGGTAACCGCTTATTCACTTTACAACGTTCCGGCTCAAAAATCAGACGGTGCATTGGCCTTCATCAATCGTGGGATTGAGTTTAGGAGCCGAGAGGTCATGTTGCAGCTGTATAGGACCCTGGTCAGACCCCACTTGGAGTACTGTGCTCAGTTCTGGTCGCCTCACTACAGGAAGGATGTGGAAGCCATAGAAAGGGTGCAGAGGAGATTTACAAGGATGTTGCCTGGATTGGGGAGCATGCCTTATGAGAATAGGTTGAGTGAACTCGGCCCTTTCTCCTCAGAGCGACGGAGGATGAGAGGTGACCTGATAGAGGTGTACAAGATGATGAGAGGCATTGATCGTGTGGATAGTCAGAAGCTTTTTCCCCAGGGCTGAAACGGCTGCCACAAGAGGACACAGTTTAAGGTGCTGGGGAGTAGGTACAGAGGAGATGTCGGGGGTAAATCTTTAACGCAGAGAGTGGTGAGTGCGTGGAATGGGCTGCTGGTGACGGTGGTGGAGGCGGATACGATAGGGTCACTCCTGGACAGGTACATGGAGCTCAGAAAAATAGAGGGCTGTGGGTAACACTCGGTCGTTCCAAGGAAGGGACGTGTTCGGCACAGCTTTGTGGGCCGAAGGGCCTGTATTGTGCTGTAGGTTTTCTAAGTTTGTATGAAATCGATTTATTTAACCTTGTTTTTAATCAACTTCTTTTAGTCTTTGATTTTAAAGTTTGCACTTTGTCCCACTTTGAACTCCATAGTATGAAAAGAGCTCTACAAAATTATTATTTTTATACAAAGATTTCTTTAAAGCCTTGAGCTTCATGAATATGCGTGTCCTAGGTTTGGATATAACGTAAGGACAGTTCAGGGACGATGGTCTTGAATGAGAGCGAACGGGTCTCGTTCCTGCCCTTTCTGCTACTGAGTCAGCAGATCTGCCCTGTTCTCCCACCAACCCTAATAACCTCACACCCCAACAGACATACGTAAGACCAGTTTTGGTCTCCAAATTTGAGGAAGGACATTCTTGCTATTGAGGGAGTGCCCTCTGGTCCTAGACTCCCCCACTACAGGAAACATCCTCTCCACATCCACTCTATCTGTGTCCTCTGGTCCTAGACTCCCCACCTATAGGAAACATCCTCTCCACATCCACTCTATCTGTGTCCTCTGGTCCTAGACTCCCCCACTATAGGAAACATCCTCTCCACATCCGCTCTATCCCAGTCCTCTGGTCCTAGACTTCCCCACTATAGGAAACATCTTCTCCACATCCGCTCTATCCCTGTCCTCTGGTCCTAGACTCCCCCACTATAGGAAACATCCTCTCCACATCCGCTCTATCCCTGTCCTCTGGTCCTAGACTCCCCCACTATAGGAAACATCCTCTCCACATCCGCTCCATCTGTGTCCTCTGATCCTAGACTCCCCCACTATAGGAAATATCCTCTCCACATCCACTCTCTCTGTGTACTCTGGTCCTAGACTCCCCCGCTATAGGAAACATCCTCTCCACATCCACTCTATCTGTGTCCTCTGGTCCTAGACTCCCCCACTATAGGAAATATCCTCTCCACATCTACTCTCTCTGTGTACTCTGGTCCTAGACTCCCCCGCTATAGGAAACATCCTCTCCACATCCACTCTCTCTGTGTCCTCTGGTCCTAGACTCCCCCACTATAGGAAACATCCTCTCCACATCCACTCTATCTGTGTCCTCTGGTCCTAGACTCCCCCACTATAGGAAACATCCTCTCCACATCCACTCTATCTGTGTCCTCTGGTCCTAGACTCCCCCGCTATAGGAAACATCCTCTCCACATCCACTCTATCTGTGCCCTCTGGTCCTAGACTCCCCCAGTATAGGAAACATCCTCTCCACATCCACTCTATCTGTGCCCTCTGGTCCTAGACTCCCCCAGTATAGGAAACATCCTCTCCACATCCATTCTATCTGTGTCCTCTGGTCCTAGGCTCCCCCACTATAGGAAACATCCTCTCCGCATCCACACTATCTGTGTCCTCTGGTCCTAGACTCCCCCGCTATAGGAAACATCCTCTCCACACCCACTCTATCTGTGTCCTCTGGTCCTAGACTCCCCCACTATAGGAAACATCCTCTCCACATCCACTCTATCTGTGCCCTCTGGTCCTAGACTCTCCCACTGTAGGAAACATCCTATCCACATCCACTCTATCTGTGGTCCTAGACTCCCCCACTATAGGAAACATCTCCACATCCACTCTATATGTGCCCTCTGGTCCTAGACTCCCCCACTATAGGAAACATCTCCACATCCACTCTATCTGTGTCCCTCTGGTCCTAGACTCCCCCACTACAGGAAACACCCTCTCCACATCCACTCTATCTGTGTCCTCTGGTCCTAGACTCCTCCACTACCGGAACCATCCTCTGCACATCCACTCTATCTGTGTTCTCTGGTCCTAGACTCCCCCAATATAGGAAACATCCTCTCCACATCCACTCTATCTGTGTCCTCTGGTCCTAGACTCCCCCACTATAGGAAACATCCTCTCCACATCCACTCTATATGTGCCCTCTGGTCCTAGACTCCCCCACTACAGGAAACATCCTCTCCACATCCACCCTATCTGTGCCCTCTGGTCCTAGACTCCCCCACTATAGGAAACATCCTCTCCACATCCACTCTATCTGTGTCCTCTGGTCCTAGACTCCCCCACTATAGGAAACATCCTCTCCACATCCACTCTAGCTAGATGGGCTGAATGGCCTAATTCTGCTCCTATGTACTGTATGCCTTATGGTTCTATAATCAAGAACCTATCAACCTGGCAGGGTGAGGACACGTCCCTACCGAAGGGTGTGTGAGGCGCTCCTTCCCTCCACTAGCCTGCGGGTCACCCTTGGGC
>NW_026780372.1:10000-20000 GCF_030144855.1 Hypanus sabinus | reverse complement strand
AACCCACTCGACGGGCCGAATAGCCTGATCCTGCCCCCCCCCCCACCCCACCCCAGTTCTTGTGGTCTTGAGGTCTCCTTTGCGGGTCAGGGGACCCAGTACCATCGTGGAAGATTGTCCCCTCCAGGAGGGAGCTGAGGAGGAATTTTTCTGGCCAGATGGTGCTGAATCCATCGACTGGGACGGCGTTCGGAGTCCCGCAGGCAGTTTTGCCCCCACAGCCCGTCCCTGCAAGGGCATCGGAGGGAGTCCGGATGAGCCGGAATTCCTTTAGCCGGAGGGAGGTTGGAATCCATTGCCAGGGAGGTCCGTGGAGCCCAAGTCATTGTGTGTATATGAAGCGGAAGTTGATAGGGGGGTTTTTTTTATTATTATTGAGGGCATTCAGGGTTACGGGGAGAATGGGGTTGAGAGGGATAATGATAAATCAGCCATGATGGAATAGGGATGGAACAGACTCGATGGGCCGAACGGCCTAAAACTGCTCCTGTACTTTGTGGCCTTACGACCTAACTGGTCGGCACGGCCAGAAGGGACTGTTAACTGGGGTTCACAAACTTCATTTCTTTTTTAAAAGCCACGGACAGATACCATTGAGCAAGAGGTGTTTTTTTTGGGGGGGGGGGGGTGGTGGAGGTCCAGATTGGGAACCCCTGCTGCAAATGTTAAAAGGAGGAGAGAGAAAAAAGAACTTCATCTATCCCGTTCTGACCAGCTCACCGTAGAGAATCTGAACTCGGTGCTCTGAATTCCGTGGGCCCGCACTTCGCCATCTAGAAACTTCGTTCGAATCCTTCTGGGTGAGGAGGAATTTATTGAGCGAGTCGGAAGCGGGATTCATTGCCGCGGGCGGCTGTGGTGGTGGGGTGGGGAGGGGGAAGAAAGCCAAGGGTTTGGGTCCGTTGAAAGTGGAGGTTCATAGTGAGTCAGGGCGTGGAAGGTCACGGGGAGAAGGCAGGAGAACGGGGGGATAGTAAATCAGCCACGATGGAATGGCGGAGCAGATGGGATGAATGGCCTCGTTCTGCTCCTGTGCCTTCACACCCCACTGAGAGAGGACAAGTGTGGCTTTCCACAACAGACAATAGACCTGCCGGTTGGACGTTTAATTGATTATCGTGAATTGTCCGAAGATGGGCCAGTATTAAATAGGTGAGTGGTTGAGACAGCACGGCCCGCCCTCTAAATTAAATTCCCTGATGAATTCATTAACACGGTGCATTGTAAAGTCCAATGATTCAGTCCAAAGCCACCGACATATTATTTTTTTCTTCTTATTAAGAAACCGTCTTTATTTAAACTTTCTCAAAACACCGGGAGTTCTCCACCACACGTCCTGGCTGCATACACAACAGTGCCGACCCTCACTCTGCAAACCAGCGGCCGCTCCTTCCGGTGAAACCGGAGACTCCGCGCCCGCGGACCGCAGCAAACACGAAGCCAAGGGGCAGGGCTTTTGCGCAAGGGGTTACGGAGGGGAAGGGCAAAGATCTGAACTTCATTCCCCTGGAGCGTCGGAGAATGGGGTGGGGGGGGGTAGTTGACAGGTAGACAAAATTATGAGGGGTATAGATGGGGTAAACGCAAACAGGCTTTCTCTCTCTCACTGGGATTTCCAGCATCTGCAGATTTCCTCGTGATTGTACAGCGTGTATGAGAAGTTTGGATCGGTCCGTGGATGGGAGGGCCGGTAGGGCGAAGGGACGAGGCAGAAGAGCAGCTCGGCACAGACTAGAGGGGCGGAAGGGCCTGATTCTGCACTGCGTCTCGATGAGCCAGTGAGGGAGGTCGGTGGCGGCCGCACCGTCTACGTTGACGCATCTCTCGGATGCTATCTATCACGGGCACCAGGTAGCGCTCCCGGGGAACTTTAAACCCCGCTCCCTCCTCAACCACCCCCCGCCCACCGACTTCAAAAACAGACAAACAAAAAGACAACAACCCGGGGTCGACTGTTCAGAATCTCAGCTGCCCCGACAGCCTCTGGCTGGTGGCGGGGCGGAATATCCGGGGGATTCGGGGCGCAAGGCGGGGCGGGTATGGCGCTTCCCAGAGGGGCGCTCGAAAGACTAATGAACGTGGAACTCGAAAGGCGAAGAAAGGCAGGCGGGGACCAGAATGAAGCAGCAGAGACCGTTCGGTGCTCGCACAGGGTGCCGGCCGCGGGGAGAGCGGGGCCGGGCCCCCCTTCACAGTTCGTCCTTCGCAGGGCGCTCCGAATCCTCCTGGGACTTGAGCTTCAGCTCGTCGGCGGTAATCCTGCCGTCCTTGTTGCGGTCCTGGTTCCCGAACATGTCCCGGATCAGCTTGTCGGGCTCCTCGGTCGGGGACAGGCGGCCCTTCCCCTGCTCCACCTGCGCCACGATGTAACTGGAAAACTGCCACCCAGAGAGGTAAAAGTCAGATCGGGGGCAAGTCCAAGGACAGAGCATTACTGTCGCGCTGTTCGTGAAACGGATTTAGTTAATAAGACATAAGAGGGAGGGACAGAAAAACAGGCAATTGGGACCATCTCTACTCGAAATGGAGACTCCTCGAAGGTTGTGTCCTCTGGTCCTAGACTCCCCCACTATCGGAAACATCCTCTCCACATCCACTCTATCTGTGTCCTCTGGTCCTAGACTCCCCCACTGTAGGAAACATCCTCTCCACATCCACTCTATCTGTGTCCTCTGGTCCTAGACTCCCCCACTATAGGAAACATCCTCTCCACATCCACTCTACCTGTGTCCTCTGGTCCTAGACTCCCCCACTATAGGAAACATCCTCTCCACATCCAGTCTATCTGTGTCCTCTGATCCTAGACTCCCCCACTATAGGAAACATCCTCTCCACATCCACTCTATCTGTGTCCTCTGATCCTAGACTCCCCCACTATAGGAAACATCCTCTCCACATCCACTCTATCTGTGTCCTCTGATCCTAGACTCCCCCACTATAGGAAACATCCTCTCCACATCCACTCTATCTGTGTCCTCTGGTCCTAGACTCCCCCACTATAGGAAACATCCTCTCCACATCCACTCTATCTGTGTCCTCTGGTCCTAGACTCCCCCACTATAGGAAACATCCTCTCCACATCCACTCTATCTGTGTCCTCTGGTCCTAGACTCCCCCACTATAGGAAACATCCTCTCCACATCCACTCTGTCTGTGTCCTCTGGTCCTAGACTCCCCCACTATAGGAAACATCCTCTCCACATCCACTCTATCTGTGTCCTCTGGTCCTAGACTCCCCCACTATAGGAAACATCCTCTCCACATCCACTCTATCTGTGTCCTCTGGTCCTAGACTCCCCCACTATAGGAAACATCCTCTCCACATCCACTCTATCTGTGTCCTCTGGTCCTAGACTCCCCCACTATAGGAAACATCCTCTCCACATCCACTCTATCTGTGTCCTCTGGTCCTAGACTCCCCCACTATAGGAAACATCCTCTCCACATCCACTCTATCTGTGTCCCCTGGTCCTAGACTCCCCACACTACAGGAAACATCCTCTCCACATCCACTCTATCTGTGCCCTCTTGTGCTGGACTCTCCCACTATAGGAAACATTCTCTCCACATCCACTCTATCTGTGTCCTCTGGTCCTAGACTCCCCCACTATAGGAAACATCCTCTCCACATCCACTCTATCTGTGTCCTCTGGTACTAGACTCCCCCACTGTAGGAAACATCCACTCCACATCCACTCTATCTGCGCCCTTTGGTCCTAGACTCCCCTACTATAGGAAACATCCTCTCCACATCCACTCTATCTGTGTCCTCTGGTCCCCGACTCCCCCACTATAGGAAACATCCACTCCACATCCACTCTGTGTCCTCTGGACCCAGACTCCCCCACTATAGAAAACATCCTCTCCACATTCACTCCATCTGTGTCCTCTGGTCCTAGACTCCCCCACTATAGGAAACATTCTCTCCACATCCACTCTATCTGTGCCCTCTGTTCCTAGACTCCTCCACTATAGGAAACATCCTCTCCACATCCACTCTGTGTCCTCTGGTCCCAGACTCCCCCACTATAGGAAACATCCTCTCCACATCCACTACATCTGTGTCCTCTGGTCCTAGACTCCCCCACTATAGGAAACATCCTCTCCACATCCACTCTATCTGTGTCCTCTGGTCCTAGGCTACCCCACTATAGGAAACATTCTCTCCAAATCCACTCTATCTGTGTCCTCTGGTCCTAGATTCCCCACACTACAGGAAACATCCTCTCCACATACACTCTATCTGTGTCCTCTGGTCCTAGACTCTCCCACTATAGGAAACATCCTCTCCACATCCACTCAATCTGTGTCCTCTGGTCCTAGACTCCCCCACTATAGGAAACATCCTCTCCACATCCACTCTATCTGTGTCCTCTGGTCCTAGACTCCCCCACTATAGGAAACATCCTCTCCACATCCACTCTATCTGTGTCCTCTGGTCCTAGACTCCCCCACTATAGGAAACATCCTCTCCACATCCACTCTATCTGTGTCCTCTGGTCCTAGACTCCCCCACTATAGGAAACATCCTCTCCACATCCACTCTATCTGTGTCCCCTGGTCCTAGACTCCCCACACTACAGGAAACATCCTCTCCACATCCACTCTATCTGTGCCCTCTTGTGCTGGACTCTCCCACTATAGGAAACATTCTCTCCACATCCACTCTATCTGTGTCCTCTGGTCCTAGACTCCCCCACTATAGGAAACATCCTCTCCACATCCACTCTATCTGTGTCCTCTGGTACTAGACTCCCCCACTGTAGGAAACATCCACTCCACATCCACTCTATCTGCGCCCTTTGGTCCTAGACTCCCCTACTATAGGAAACATCCTCTCCACATCCACTCTATCTGTGTCCTCTGGTCCCCGACTCCCCCACTATAGGAAACATCCACTCCACATCCAGTCTATCTGTGTCCTCTGGTCCTAGACTCCCCCACTATAGGAAACATTCTCTCCACATCCACTCTATCTGTGCCCTCTGTTCCTAGACTCCTCCACTATAGGAAACATCCTCTCCACATCCACTCTGTGTCCTCTGGTCCCAGACTCCCCCACTATAGGAAACATCCTCTCCACATCCACTACATCTGTGTCCTCTGGTCCTAGACTCCCCCACTATAGGAAACATCCTCTCCACATCCACTCTATCTGTGTCCTCTGGTCCTAGGCTACCCCACTATAGGAAACATTCTCTCCAAATCCACTCTATCTGTGTCCTCTGGTCCTAGATTCCCCACACTACAGGAAACATCCTCTCCACATACACTCTATCTGTGTCCTCTGGTCCTAGACTCTCCCACTATAGGAAACATCCTCTCCACATCCACTCAATCTGTGTCCTCTGGTCCTAGACTCCCCCACTATAGGAAACATCCTCTCCACATTCACTCTATCTGTGCCCTCTGGTCCCAGACTCCCCCACTATAGGAAGCATCCTCTCCACATCCACTCTATCTGTGTCCTCTGGTCCCAGACAGCACCACGATAGGAACCATCCTCTCTACATCCACTCTATCTCTGTCCTCTGGTCCTACACTCTCCCACTATAGGAAACATCCTCTCTACATCCACTCTATCTGTGTCCCTGGTCCTAGACTCCCCCACTATAGGAAACATCTTTTCAACATCCACTCTATCTGTGTCCTCTGGTCCTAGACTCCCCCACTATAGGAAACATCCTCTCCACACCCACTCTATCTGTGTCCCTCTGGTCCTAGACTACCCCACTATAGGAAACATCCTCTTCACATCCACTCTATCTGTGCCCTCTGGTCCCAGACTCCCCCACTATAGGGAACATCCTCTCCACATCCACTCTATCTGTGTTCTCTGATCCTAGGCTCACCCACTATAGGAAACATCCTCTTCACATCCACTCTATCTGTGCCCTCTGGTCCTAGACTCCCCCACTATAGGAAACATCCACTCCACATCCACTCTATCTGTGCCCTCTGGTCCTAGACTCCCCCCACTATAGGAAACATCCTCTCCACATCCACTCTATCTGTGTCCTCTGGTCCTAGACTCCCCACGCTATAGGAAACATCCTCTCCACATACACTCTATCTGTGTCCTCTGTTCCTAGACTCCCCCACTATAGGGAACATCCTCTCCACATCCACTCTATCTGTGTCCTCTGGTCCTAGACTCCCCCACTACAGGAAACTTCGTCTCCACAGCCACTCTATCTGTGTCCTCTGGTCCTAGACTCACCCACTATAGGAAACATCCTCTCCACGTGCACTCTATCTGAGTCCTCTGGTCCTAGACTCCCCACGCTATAGGAAACATCCTCTCCACATCCACTCTATCTGTGTCCTCTGGTCCTAGACTCCCCACGCTATAGGAAACATCCTCTCCACATCCACTCTATCTGTGTCCTCTGGTCCTAGACTCCCCAACTGTAGGAAACATCCTCTTCACATGCACTCTATCTGTGTCCTCTTGTCCTAGACTCCCCCACTATAGGAAACTTCGTCTCCACATCCACTCTATCTGTGTACTCTGGTCCTAGACTCCCCCACTATAGGAAACATCCTCTCCACATCCACTCTATCTGTGTCCTCTGGTCCCCGACTCCCCCACTATAGGAAACATCCACTCCACATCCACTCTGTGTCCTCTGGACCCAGACTCCCCCACTATAGAAAACATCCTCTCCACATTCACTCCATCTGTGTCCTCTGGTCCTAGACTCCCCCACTATAGGAAACATTCTCTCCACATCCACTCTATCTGTGCCCTCTGTTCCTAGACTCCTCCACTATAGGAAACATCCTCTCCACATCCACTCTGTGTCCTCTGGTCCCAGACTCCCCCACTATAGGAAACATCCTCTCCACATCCACTACATCTGTGTCCTCTGGTCCTAGACTCCCCCACTATAGGAAACATCCTCTCCACATCCACTCTATCTGTGTCCTCTGGTCCTAGGCTACCCCACTATAGGAAACATTCTCTCCAAATCCACTCTATCTGTGTCCTCTGGTCCTAGATTCCCCACACTACAGGAAACATCCTCTCCACATACACTCTATCTGTGTCCTCTGGTCCTAGACTCTCCCACTATAGGAAACATCCTCTCCACATCCACTCAATCTGTGTCCTCTGGTCCTAGACTCCCCCACTATAGGAAACATCCTCTCCACATCCACTCTATCTGTGTCCTCTGGTCCTAGACTCCCCCACTATAGGAAACATCCTCTCCACATCCACTCTATCTGTGTCCTCTGGTCCTAGACTCCCCCACTATAGGAAACATCCTCTCCACATCCACTCTATCTGTGTCCTCTGGTCCTAGACTCCCCCACTATAGGAAACATCCTCTCCACATCCACTCTATCTGTGTCCCCTGGTCCTAGACTCCCCACACTACAGGAAACATCCTCTCCACATCCACTCTATCTGTGCCCTCTTGTGCTGGACTCTCCCACTATAGGAAACATTCTCTCCACATCCACTCTATCTGTGTCCTCTGGTCCTAGACTCCCCCACTATAGGAAACATCCTCTCCACATCCACTCTATCTGTGTCCTCTGGTACTAGACTCCCCCACTGTAGGAAACATCCACTCCACATCCACTCTATCTGCGCCCTTTGGTCCTAGACTCCCCTACTATAGGAAACATCCTCTCCACATCCACTCTATCTGTGTCCTCTGGTCCCCGACTCCCCCACTATAGGAAACATCCACTCCACATCCAGTCTATCTGTGTCCTCTGGTCCTAGACTCCCCCACTATAGGAAACATTCTCTCCACATCCACTCTATCTGTGCCCTCTGTTCCTAGACTCCTCCACTATAGGAAACATCCTCTCCACATCCACTCTGTGTCCTCTGGTCCCAGACTCCCCCACTATAGGAAACATCCTCTCCACATCCACTACATCTGTGTCCTCTGGTCCTAGACTCCCCCACTATAGGAAACATCCTCTCCACATCCACTCTATCTGTGTCCTCTGGTCCTAGGCTACCCCACTATAGGAAACATTCTCTCCAAATCCACTCTATCTGTGTCCTCTGGTCCTAGATTCCCCACACTACAGGAAACATCCTCTCCACATACACTCAATCTGTGTCCTCTGGTCCTAGACTCCCCCACTATAGGAAACATCCTCTCCACATTCACTCTATCTGTGCCCTCTGGTCCCAGACTCCCCCACTATAGGAAGCATCCTCTCCACATCCACTCTATCTGTGTCCTCTGGTCCCAGACAGCACCACGATAGGAACCATCCTCTCTACATCCACTCTATCTCTGTCCTCTGGTCCTACACTCTCCCACTATAGGAAACATCCTCTCTACATCCACTCTATCTGTGTCCCTGGTCCTAGACTCCCCCACTATAGGAAACATCTTTTCAACATCCACTCTATCTGTGTCCTCTGGTCCTAGACTCCCCCACTATAGGAAACATCCTCTCCACACCCACTCTATCTGTGTCCCTCTGGTCCTAGACTACCCCACTATAGGAAACATCCTCTTCACATCCACTCTATCTGTGCCCTCTGGTCCCAGACTCCCCCACTATAGGGAACATCCTCTCCACATCCACTCTATCTGTGTTCTCTGATCCTAGGCTCACCCACTATAGGAAACATCCTCTTCACATCCACTCTATCTGTGCCCTCTGGTCCTAGACTCCCCCACTATAGGAAACATCCACTCCACATCCACTCTATCTGTGCCCTCTGGTCCTAGACTCCCCCCACTATAGGAAACATCCTCTCCACATCCACTCTATCTGTGTCCTCTGGTCCTAGACTCCCCACGCTATAGGAAACATCCTCTCCACATACACTCTATCTGTGTCCTCTGTTCCTAGACTCCCCCACTATAGGGAACATCCTCTCCACATCCACTCTATCTGTGTCCTCTGGTCCTAGACTCCCCCACTACAGGAAACTTCGTCTCCACAGCCACTCTATCTGTGTCCTCTGGTCCTAGACTCACCCACTATAGGAAACATCCTCTCCACGTGCACTCTATCTGAGTCCTCTGGTCCTAGACTCCCCACGCTATAGGAAACATCCTCTCCACATCCACTCTATCTGTGTCCTCTGGTCCTAGACTCCCCACGCTATAGGAAACATCCTCTCCACATCCACTCTATCTGTGTCCTCTGGTCCTAGACTCCCCAACTGTAGGAAACATCCTCTTCACATGCACTCTATCTGTGTCCTCTTGTCCTAGACTCCCCCACTATAGGAAACTTCGTCTCCACATCCACTCTATCTGTGTACTCTGGTCCTAGACTCCCCCACTATAGGAAACATCCTCTCCACATCCACTCTATCTGTGTCCTCTGGTCCTAGACTCCCCCTCTACAGGAAACATCCTCTCCACATCCACTCTATCTGTGTCCTCTGGTCCTAGACTCCCCCACTATAGGAAACATCCTCTCCACATCCACTCTATCTGTGTCCTCTGGTCCTAGACTCCCCCACTATAGGAAACATCCTCTCCACATCCACTCTATCTGTGTCCTCTGGTCCTAGACTCCCCCACAGCTCCTCATACGTTAACCCCTTCAATCCTGGAATCGTCCTTGTGACAAAACATCTATCTGGCTGAGATAAGGAACCCGAAACGAGGGTTGACAATCTCTCTAATCCAGGCAGCATCCTGGTAAACCTCTTCCACGTCCTGCCTTCCACGTTCAAGGTTCAAAGTCCATCTACGTCACAGTATACAACCCTGAGATTCATTTTCTTGCGGGCATACTCAGCAAATGCATAGAATAGTAACAGCAACTTGGCTGTTCAACCTGAATGCAGAAAACAACTGTAAATACAAAAGGAAAAATAATAATAATAATAAAAAAATAAGCAATCAATATTGAGATGAAGAGTCATTGAAAGTTGTCCATTTCTGTGATGGGGTGAGTGAAGTTGAGTAAATTCTTTGGTTAAAGAATCTGATGGTTGAGGGGGTAATAACTGTCCCTGAACCTGGTGGTGTGGGTCCTGAGGCTCCTGTACCTCCTTCCTGAT
>NW_026780372.1:0-5000 GCF_030144855.1 Hypanus sabinus | reverse complement strand
GGAGAAAACAACCCGAGTTTAGAAACATAGAAAACCTACAGCACAAAACAGGAGGAAATCTGCAGACGCTGGAAATTCCAGCAACACGCACAAAATGCTGGTGGAACACAGCAGGCCAGGCAGCGTCTACAGGGAGAAGCGCTGTCGACGTTTCGGGCCGAGACACTTCGTCAAAACTCAAAACCAGTTCAATACCGCCCCCTGCTGACCAGGAGGATTCAGGAGAGTGGTCCCAACATCTAAAACAGGTTCAATACCGCCCCCTGCTGACCGGGAGGGTGAGGAGGATTCAGGAGAGTGGTCCCAACATCTAAAACAGGTTCAATACCGCCCCCTGCTGACCGGGAGTGTGAGGAGGATTCAGGAGAGTGGTCCCAACATCTAAAACAGGTTCAATACCGCCCCCTGCTGACCGGGAGGGTTCAGGAGAGTGGTCCCAACATCTAAAACAGGCTCAATACCGCCCCCTGCTGACCCGGAGGGTGAGGAGGATTCAGGAGAGTGGTCCCAACATCTAAAACAGGTTCAATACCGCCCCCTGCTGACCGGGAGTGTGAGGAGGATTCAGGAGAGTGGTCCCAACATCTAAAACAGGTTCAATACCGCCCCCTGCTGACCGGGAGGATTCAGGAGAGTGGTCCCAACATCTAAAACAGGCTCAATACCGCCCCCTGCTGACCGGGAGGGTGAGGAGGATTCAGGAGAGTGGTCCCAACATCTAAAACAGGTTCAATACCGCCCCCTGCTGACCGGGAGTGTGAGGAGGATTCAGGAGAGTGGTCCCAACATCTAAAACAGGTTCAATACCGCCCCCTGCTGACCGGGAGGGTTCAGGAGAGTGGTCCCAACATCTAAAACAGGCTCAATACCGCCCCCTGCTGACCAGGAGGATTCAGGAGAGTGGTCCCAACATCTAAAACAGGTTCAATACCGCCCCCTGCTGACCGGGAGTGTGAGGAGGGTTCAGGAGAGTGGTCCCAACATCTAAAACAGGTTCAATACCGCCCCCTGCTGACCGGGAGGGTGAGGAGGATTCAGGAGAGTGGTCCCAACATCTAAAACAGGTTCAATACCGCCCCCTGCTGACCGGGAGTGTGAGGAGGATTCAGGAGAGTGGTCCCAACATCTAAAACAGGTTCAATACCGCCCCCTGCTGACCGGGAGTGTGAGGAGGATTCAGGAGAGTGGTCCCAACATCTAAAACAGGTTCAATACCGCCCCCTGCTGACCAGGAGGATTCAGGAGAGTGGTCCCAACATCTAAATCAGGTCCAATACCGCCCCCTGTTGACCGGGAGGATTCAGGAGAGTGGTCCCAACATCTAAAACAGGTTCAATACCGCCCCCTGCTGACCAGGAGGATTCAGGAGAGTGGTCCCAACATCTAAAACAGGCTCAATACCGCCCCCTGCTGACTGGGAGGATTCAGGAGAGTGGTTCCAACATCTAAAACAGGTTCAATACCGCCCCCTGCTGACCAGGAGGATTCAGGAGAGTGGTCCCAACATCTAAAACAGGTTCAATACCGCCCCCTGCTGACCAGGAGGATTCAGGAGAGTGGTCCCAACATCTAAAACAGGTTCAATACCGCCCCCTGCTGACCGGGAGTGTGAGGAGGATTCAGGAGAGTGGTCCCAACATCTAAAACAGGTTCAATACCGCCGCCTGCTGACCGGGAGGGTTCAGGAGAGTGGTCCCAACATCTAAAACAGGCTCAATACCGCCCCCTGCTGACCCGGAGGGTGAGGAGGATTCAGGAGAGTGGTCCCAACATCTAAAACAGGTTCAATACCGCCCCCTGCTGACCGGGAGTGTGAGGAGGATTCAGGAGAGTGGTCCCAACATCTAAAACAGGTTCAATACCGCCCCCTGCTGACCGGGAGGATTCAGGAGAGTGGTCCCAACATCTAAAACAGGCTCAATACCGCCCCCTGCTGACCGGGAGGGTGAGGAGGATTCAGGAGAGTGGTCCCAACATCTAAAACAGGTTCAATACCGCCCCCTGCTGACCGGGAGTGTGAGGAGGATTCAGGAGAGTGGTCCCAACATCTAAAACAGGTTCAATACCGCCCCCTGCTGACCGGGAGGGTTCAGGAGAGTGGTCCCAACATCTAAAACAGGCTCAATACCGCCCCCTGCTGACCAGGAGGATTCAGGAGAGTGGTCCCAACATCTAAAACAGGTTCAATACCGCCCCCTGCTGACCGGGAGTGTGAGGAGGGTTCAGGAGAGTGGTCCCAACATCTAAAACAGGCTCAATACCGCCCCCTGCTGACCAGGAGGATTCAGGAGAGTGGTCCCAACATCTAAAACAGGTTCAATACCGCCCCCTGCTGACCGGGAGGGTGAGGAGGATTCAGGAGAGTGGTCCCAACATCTAAAACAGGTTCAATACCGCCCCCTGCTGACCGGGAGTGTGAGGAGGATTCAGGAGAGTGGTCCCAACATCTAAAACAGGTTCAATACCGCCCCCTGCTGACCGGGAGTGTGAGGAGGATTCAGGAGAGTGGTCCCAACATCTAAAACAGGTTCAATACCGCCCCCTGCTGACCAGGAGGATTCAGGAGAGTGGTCCCAACATCTAAATCAGGTCCAATACCGCCCCCTGTTGACCGGGAGGATTCAGGAGAGTGGTCCCAACATCTAAAACAGGTTCAATACCGCCCCCTGCTGACCAGGAGGATTCAGGAGAGTGGTCCCAACATCTAAAACAGGCTCAATACCGCCCCCTGCTGACTGGGAGGATTCAGGAGAGTGGTTCCAACATCTAAAACAGGTTCAATACCGCCCCCTGCTGACTGGGAGGATTCAGGAGAGTGGTCCCAACATCTAAAACAGGTTCAATACCGCCCCCTGCCGACCGGGAAGATTCAGGAGAGTGGTCCCAACATCTAAAACAGGTTCAATACCGCCCCCTGTTGACTAGGAGGATTCAGGAGAGTGGTCCCAACATCTAAAACTGGTTCAATACCGCCCCCTGCTGACCGGGAGGATTCAGGAGAGTGGTCCCAACATCTAAAACAGGTTCAATACCGCCCCCTGCTGACCGGGAGTGTGAGGAGGATTCAGGAGAGTGGTCCCAACATCTAAAACAGGTTCAATACCGCCCCCTGCTGACCGGGAGTGTGAGGAGGATTCAGGAGAGTGGTCCCAACATCTAAAACAGGTTCAATACCGCCCCCTGCTGACCGGGAGTGTGAGGAGGATTCAGGAGAGTGGTCCCAACATCTAAAACAGGTTCAATACCGCCCCCTGCTGACCGGGAGGATTCAGGAGAGTGGTCCCAACATCTAAAACAGGTTCAATACCGCCCCCTGCTGACCGGGAGTGTGAGGAGGATTCAGGAGAGTGGTCCCAACATCTAAAACAGGTTCAATACCGCCCCCTGCTGACCGGGAGTGTGAGGAGGATTCGGGAGAGTGGTCCCAACATATAAAACAGGTTCAATACCGCCCCCTGCTGACCGGGAGTGTGAGGAGGATTCGGGAGAGTGGTCCCAACATCTAAAACAGGTTCAATGCCGCCCCCTGCTGACCGGGAGTGTGAGGAGGATTCGGGAGAGTGGCCCCAACATCTAAAACAGGTTCAATACCGCCCCCTGCTGACCAGGAGGATTCAGGAGAGTGGTCCCAACATCTAAAACAGGTTCAATACCGCCCCCTGCTGACCGGGAGGATTCAGGAGAGTGGTCCCAACATCTAAAACAGGTTCAATACCGCCCCCTGCTGACCGGGAGGATTCAGGAGAGTGGTCCCAACATCTAAAACAGGTTCAATACCGCCCCCTGCTGACCGGGAGTGTGAGGAGGATTCGGGAGAGTGGCCCCAACATTTAAAACAACAACACACACAAAATGCTGGTGGAACACAGCAGGCCAGGCAGCATCTACAGGGAGAAGCTCTGTCGACGTTTCCGGCCGAGACCCTTCGTCAGGACTGACGGAGAAAAGAGATAGTAAGAGATTTGGAAGTGGGAGGGGGAGGGGGAGATCCGCAATTCAAGGAGGTGACAGTAGGCTGAGGGATGAAGCCAAGAGCTGGGAATTTGATTGGCAAAAGACCATGTTACTCCCAGTTCTCGAGCCGTCAGTCCTGACGGAGGATCTCAATCTGAAACGTCGACTGTACTTCGTCCTACAGATGTTGCCTGGCCTGCTGCGTTCCACCAGCATTTTGTGTGTGTGTGCCACAATACAGGCTGAGCCGAACACACTCCCACCTGAGAAATTACCTGGGCTTACCCACAGCCCTCTATTTTTTCTAATTCCATGTACTTATCCAGGAGTCTCTTAAAAGACCCTGTCGTATCCACATCCACCGTCGCCAGCAGCCCATTCCACGCACTCACCACTCTCTGAGTAAAAAACTTACCCCTGACATCTCCTCTGTACCTACTCCCCAGCACCTTAAACCTGTGCCCTCTCGTGTTAGCCATTTCAGCCCTGGGGAAAAGGCCTCTGACCATCCACACGATCAATGCCCCTCATCATCCTTACCCAGCCTCTCGTGATAATCAGGCAACGGCCTTCTTTCTCCCCCCCCCCCCCGACCTTCTTTATAGGGCCCCTGAGCCTCCTGACGAAGGGTCTCGACCCGAAACGTTGACTGCTCATTTCAACGGATGCTGCCCGACCTGCTGAGTTCATCCAGCTTGTCTGTACGTGTTAAAATCCTAGTAAACCTCCTCTTCCCCCTCTCCAAAGCCCCAACGTCCTTCCTCTGCTGGGGCGACCAGCGGCTGTGTCCTCACCGGAGTTCCACACAGTTTTAGAAAGACTCGGGGGGCCATGCCAGGAAGGAGAGCCTAGCAGGGTAACGAAGGGCGAAGGGAGGACCGACCCTGCGGGGAGAGGGGGGGGGAGGGGTGGTTACGGGGCGACACGGTGACAGCGCCTCACCTCCTCGAACAAGATCTCCCCGTCCCTGTTGAGGTCGAACTCCTCGTGAAGCTTCTCCGGGGCGTCTCCGTTCCAGACGAAGAGGTAACCGTCTGGAACGCCGG